>NC_060187.1:1799801-1984801 GCF_021184085.1 Oncorhynchus gorbuscha | reverse complement strand
CATAGGTGTGACCACCGTGCTGACCATGACCACTCTTAGCATCAGTGCCCGTAACTCTTTGCCCAAGGTGGCGTATGCCACAGCCATGGACTGGTTCATAGCAGTCTGTTATGCCTTCGTCTTCTCTGCTCTTATCGAGTTCGCTACCGTCAACTACTTCACCAAGAGGAGCTGGGCCTGGGATGGGAAGAAAGCCATGGAGGATACGCGTAAGGTGTGTGTGTATTTGTAGGTGGGTGGATACGTGTGTGTGTGTGTTGTGGGTGTGTTTATGTTTGTGTGTGAGTGTATTGTGAGTGTGTTGTGGGTGTGATGGATGTGTTTATGTGTGTGTGTGTGTGTGTGTGTGTGTGTGTGTGTGTGTGTGTGTGTGTGTGTGTGTGTGTGTGTGTGTGTGTGTGTGTGTGTGTGTGTGTGTGTGTGTGTGTGTGTGTGTGTGTGTCAATAGGTACACAGCTCAACGTGCCAGGGCCTAGGCTCTGCCAGGGTCCGGGCTCTGCCAGGGTCTAGGCTCTGCCAGGGTCTAGGCTCTGCCAGGGTCTAGGCTCTGCCAGTCTCAAGGCTCTGCCAGGGTCTAGGCTATGCCAGGGTCCGGGCTCTGCCAGGGTCTAGGCTCTGCCAGGGTCCAGGCTCTGCCAGGTTCTAGGCTCTGCCAGTCTCAAGGCTCTGCCAGGGTCTAGGCTCTGCCAGGGTCTAGGCTCTGCCAGTCTCAAGGCTCTGCCAGGGTCTAGGCTCTGCCAGGGTCTAGGCTCTGCCAGGGTCTAGTCTCTGCAATGGTCTAGGCTCTGCCAGGGCCCGGGCTCTGCCAGGGTCCGGGCTCTGCCAGGGTCCGGGCTCTGCCAGGGTACTGGCTCTGCCAGGGTCCGGGCTCTGCCAGGGTCCAGGCTCTGCCAGGGTCCAGGCTCTGCCAGTCTCAAGGCTCTGCAAGGGTCCAGGCTCTGCCAGGGTCCAGGCTCTGCAAGGGTCTGGGCTGTGCCAGGGTCCAGGCTCTGCCAGGGTCCAGGCTCTGCCAGGGTCTAGGCTCTGCCAGGGTCTAGGCTCTGCCAGGGTCCAGGCTCTGCCAGGGTCTAGGCTCTGCCAGTCTCAAGGCTCTGCCAGGGTCTAGGCTCTGCCAGGGTCCAGGCTCTGCCAGGGTCCAGGCTCTGCCAGTCTCAAGGCTCTGCCAGGGTCTAGGCTCTGCCAGGGTCTAGGCTCTGCCAGGGTCTAGGCTCTGCCAGGGTCCAGGCCCTGCCAAGGTCCAGGCTCTGCCAGGGTCTAGGCTCTGCCAGTCTCAAGGCTCTGCCAGGGTCTAGGCTCTGCCAGGGTCTAGGCTCTGCCAGGGTCCAGGCTCTGCCAGGGTCTAGGCTCTGCCAGGGTCTAGGCTCTGCCAGGGTCCAGGCCCTGCCAGGGTCCAGGCTCTGCCAGGGTCTAGGCTCTGCCAGTCTCAAGGCTCTGCCAGGGTCTAGGCTCTGCCAGGGTCTAGGCTCTGCCAGGGTCCAGGCTCTGCCAGGGTCCAGGCTCTGCCAGGGTCTAGGCTCTGCCAGGGTCCAGGTTCTGCCAGGGTCCAGGCTCTGCCAGGTTCTAGGCTCTGCCAATCTCAAGGCTCTGCCAGGGTCTAGGCTCTGCAAGGGTCCACGCTCTGCAAGGGTCCAGGCTCTGCCAGGGTCCAGGCTCTGCAAGGGTCCAGGCTCTGCCAGGGTCCAGGCTCTGCAATGGTCTAGGCTCTGCCAGGGTCCAGGCTCTGCCAGGGTCCGGGCTCTGCCAGGGTCCAGGCTCTGCCAGGGTCCGGGCTCTGCCAGGGTCCAGGCTCTGCAAGGGTCCGGGCTCTGCCAGGGTCCGGGCTCTGCCAGGGTACTGGCTCTGCCAGGGTCCAGGCTCTGCCAATCTCAAGGCTCTGCAAGGGTCCAGGCTCTGCCAGGGTCCAGGCTCTGCCAGGGTCTGGGCTCTGCCAGGGTCCGGGCTCTGCCAGGGTCCAGGCTCTGCCAGTCTCAAGGCTCTGCAAGTGTCCAGGCTCTGCCAGGGTCCAGGCTCTGCCAGGGTCCGGGCTCTGCCAGGGTCCAGGCTCTGCCAGGGTCTAGGCTCTGCCAGTCTCAAGGCTCTGCCAGGGTCTAGGCTCTGCCAGGGTCTAGGCTCTGCCAGGGTCCAGGCTCTGCCAGGGTCTAGGCTCTGCCAGGGTCTAGGCTCTGTCAGGGTCTAGCCTCTGCCAGGGTCCAGGCTCTGCCAGGTTCTAGGCTCTGCCAGGGTCCAGGCTCTAGGCTCTGCCAGGGTCTAGGCTCTGCCAGGGTCTAGGCTCTGCCAGGGTCTAGGCTCTTCCAGGGTCTAGGCTCTGCCAGTCTCAAGGCTCTGCCAGGGTCGAGGCTCTGCCAGGGTCTAGGTTCTGCCAGGGTCCAGGCTCTGCCAGGGTCCAGGCTCTGCCAATCTCCAAGCTTTGCCAATCTCCAGGGTCTGCCAGGGTCCAGACTCTGCCAATCTCCAGGCTCTGCCAATCTCCAGGCTGTGCCAGGGTCCAGGCTCTGCCAGGGTCTAGGCTCTGCCAGTCTCCAGGCTCTGCCAGGGTCCAGGGTCTGCCAGTCTCCAGGCTCTGCCAGGGTCCAGGGTCTGCCAGTCTCCAGGCTCTTCCAGGGTCCAGGCTCTGCCAGGGTCCAGGCTCTGCCAGGGTCTAGGGTCTGCCAGTCTCCAGGCTCTGCCAGTCTCAAGGCTCTGCAAGTGTCCAGGCTCTGCCAGGGTCCGGGCTCTGCCAGGGTCCAGGCTCTGCCAGGGTCTAGGCTCTGCCAGTCTCAAGGCTCTGCCAGGGTCTAGGCTCTGCCAGGGTCTAGGCTCTGCCAGGGTCCAGGCTCTGCCAGGGTCTAGGCTCTGCCAGGGTCTAGGCTCTGTCAGGGTCTAGCCTCTGCCAGGGTCCAGGCTCTGCCAGGTTCTAGGCTCTGCCAGGGTCCAGGCTCTAGGCTCTGCCAGGGTCTAGGCTCTGCCAGGGTCTAGGCTCTGCCAGGGTCTAGGCTCTTCCAGGGTCTAGGCTCTGCCAGTCTCAAGGCTCTGCCAGGGTCGAGGCTCTGCCAGGGTCTAGGTTCTGCCAGGGTCCAGGCTCTGCCAGGGTCCAGGCTCTGCCAATCTCCAAGCTTTGCCAATCTCCAGGGTCTGCCAGGGTCCAGACTCTGCCAATCTCCAGGCTCTGCCAATCTCCAGGCTGTGCCAGGGTCCAGGCTCTGCCAGGGTCTAGGCTCTGCCAGTCTCCAGGCTCTGCCAGGGTCCAGGGTCTGCCAGTCTCCAGGCTCTGCCAGGGTCCAGGGTCTGCCAGTCTCCAGGCTCTTCCAGGGTCCAGGCTCTGCCAGGGTCCAGGCTCTGCCAGGGTCTAGGGTCTGCCAGTCTCCAGGCTCTGCCGGGGTCCAGGCACTGAGGCAGTCCACTATCTCCTGCTAGCATTTACCCTCAACTAGCAACTGGCTTTGTCTGTGGGCTGGGCATGCATCTGTTTGTCTGTGGGCTGGGCAAGCATCCGTTTGTGTGTGGGTTGGGCATGCATCGATTGTCTGTGGGCTGGGCATGCATCGATTGTGTGTGGGCTGGGCATGCATCTATTGTGTGTGGGTTGGGCATGCATTGATTGTGTGTGGACTGGGCATGCATTGATTGTGTGTGGACTGGGCATGCATCGATTGTCTGTGGACTGGGCATGCATCGATTGTCTGTGGACTGGGCATGCATCGATTGTCTGTGGGTTGATACCTTTACTAGTTAAACTGTACTATTGATACCTTAACTAGTTAAACTATACTATTGATACCTTTACTAGTTACACTGTTATATTGACACCTTAACTAGTTAACTAGTTAAGGTATCAAAGGTACAGTTTAACTAGTTAAGGTATCAATAGTACAGTTTAACTAGTTATGGTATCAATAGTACAGTTTAACTAGTTAAGGTATCAATAGTACAGTTTAACTAGTTGAGGTATCAATAGTACAGTTTAACTAGTTAAGGTATCAATAGTACAGTTTAACTAGTTAAGGTATCAATAGTACAGTTTAACTAGTTAAAGTATCAATAGTAGAGTGTATCAATATAACAGTGTAACTAGTAAAGGTATCAATATAACAGTGTAACTAGTAAAGGTATCAATATAACAGTGTAACTAGTAAAGGTATCAATAGTACAATGTAACTAGTAAAGGTATCAATAGTAGAGTGAACTAGTAAATGAATCAATAGTACAGTTTAAATTGTACTATCGATACACTGTACTATTGATACCTTAACTCAAGAATGTCTGAAAATATCGATGTCATAGCAGTCACTAATTAATTAATTCCCTTGTCAGTCTCATTCTGAACGTTGCATAATTTGTAAATCTGCACAAACCCCGGTCTCAGTAATCATTCCATACCACACAAGTTGAGTTGATTATTTATTTACTGACAAGCTAAATGATAACATAAGATACACATACACACATAGTCTAGGACTAGGTTATTGGTTAGAACTTAATACAATGACAACAGGTCCATAGCGGACCGACACAATATGAAACGTGTTACACAAGATGGAGATTTAAAGAGAGAGAGAAAAGCAACACCGAACTACGCTTGGTTTAGCCCTAACACCTTGCCCCGAACTGCCGCTCTTATGGATAAGAAGTATTATAATGCATGAATTTACTTGTTGAAAGTCTCTTTTGGGTATCTCTGTTGGGTTTCTCTGTTGGGAATCTCTGTTGGGTATCTCTGTTGGGAATCTCTGTTGGGAATCTCTGTTGGGAATCTCTGTTGGGAATCTCTGTTGGGAATCTCTGTTGGGAATCTCTGTTGGGAATCTCTGTTGGGAATCTCTGTTGGGAATCTCTGTTGGGAATCTCTGTTGGGTATCTCTGTTGGGTATCTCTGTTGGGTATCTCTGTTGGGTATCTCTGTTGGGAATCTCTGTTGGGTATCTCTGTTGGGAATCTCTGTTGGGTATCTCTGTTGGGTATCTCTGTTGGGTATCTCTGTTGGGTATCTCTGTTGGGAATCTCTGTTGGGAATCTCTGTTGGGTATCTCTGTTGGGTATCTCTGTTGGGAATCTCTGTTGGGTATCTCTGTTGGGTATCTCTGTTGGGTATCTCTGTTGGGTATCTTTGCATGCTCTGGTCTTTCGTCTTCAGGTGTAAGTCTCTGATTGTCCGCAAGATGTCACAATGTCGTTTCTCTTAGTTGTCTATTTCCTTGCACTCGTTCCCCAGCTTGGGAATGGAAGCTGTGTAGATAACAGATGATTCACCTTGTTAGATACTCCAACATAGCCTTAATTGTTCAGAGGTTTCATTTGTTTTCAACCTCGTGATGCATTTGAGGGTCGTGACAACTCGTGGACCTCGGCTGCAGCACTTTGTCCTCTAGTCTGATATGTAAATTCTTAACTCACATGTTTTATACCCCCGGGTAGAAAGGGGGCATTTCTGTCTTCATGACACTCTCTCTGGGTTACCTGGAGCGTAGCTAGTTACGAGGCAAGGTATCACCGTTTACTATGATCTCATTAGACAACTAAAATCACAGGCTCATTGTCACAAGAAACCTTCTCTTTGATCTGGATGTTTTCTACACAGCGTGTAGAATTATAACATCCTCATTTAACCTTTAGTAACATCATAAAATAGACATACATTTTCATTTTCCATCCATCATTATGCCCAACATTTGGCTGATCAAATCTATTGTCCGATCAAATCTATTGTCCCAAAGTCCATTTAATGCATGTTACAGTTCTAAGGTAGCCTCTCCATACAGTACACACAGACCTTCCAGTCCCACTCTGCGGGAGGTAGAGATATCTCTGTAGAGCTGATCCTCACAGGCCCGTCATGACAATATTGATACCTTTACTAGTAATGCTGTACTACTATTGATACTATTGATGCCCTGATTTTGTTTACAGCCAATCATCCTTTAATAAATTGCTTCCATCGTTTTCACTGAAGCCCCAACGTCAGTCTAGAATGCCTATTCTTTTCTTTCTTTACAACTGTTGCTATAGTACTTAGCTTACTAAGGGAATGTTGTGTTCAGAGCCAAGATGTTTCCTCATTTAAATAGGATTCAATATTATCAACGTGAATTTAGAATGAAATACTGAAACAACGTTTTCCTTTCGTCCTTCTCCTGACCAGAAAAACCCTACGGCTCTGTCCAAGAAACCTAACAACACCTGTTCAGCTGGGGTCAGCTACACTCCCAACCTGACTAAGGACAATGCCATCTCCACCATCTCCAACAGCGCAGACATCCAGCTGAAACTGGCTGAGGTCAAGACCCCCGACCCCAAAAAGACATACAACAGCGTCAGCAAGATCGACAAGATGTCTCGTATAGTGTTTCCTGTTCTGTTTGGGACATTCAACCTGGTTTACTGGGCTACGTACCTCAACAGGGAACCAGTGATCAAAGGAGCTGTGAACCCCTATACATAGAAGGAGAAGGCCAGGGAAGTGGCCTTAAACGTCCCCTGTTACCGATGGAGTGCATTACTTTTGATCAGGGCACATTAGGGTTAGGTTTAGAGTTAAGGTTAGGGTTAGGTAGAGTTAGAGTTAGGGGCTCTGGTCAAAAGTAGGGCATTTTATTATATTTCTGGAATTTGTGACAGAGGCTCCTGTTTCACCCCATTACACTACACCATTACACTACACCACTACACTACACCTCTACACCACTACACTACACCACACCACTACACCACTACACTACACCACACCACTACACCACTACACTACACCACTACACCACACCACTACACTACACCACTACACCACACCACTACACCACACCACTACACTACACCACTACACTACACCACTATACTATACCACTACACTATACCACTATACCACCACACTATACCACTATACCATAGCACTACACCACTACACTACACCACTATACTATACCACTACACCACTATACTAGACCACTACACTATACCACTATACCATAGCACTACACCACTACACTACACCACTATACTATACCACTACACTATACCACTATACCACCACACTATACCACTATACCATAGCACTACACCACTACACTACACCACTATACTATACCACTACACTATACCACTATACCACCACACTATACCACTATACCATAGCACTACACCACTACACTACACCACTATACTATACCACTACACTACACCACTATACTAGACCACTACACTATACCACTATACCATAGCACTACACCACTACACTACACCACTATACTATACCACTACACTACACCACTATACTAGACCACTACACTATACCACTATACCATAGCACTACACCACTACACAACACCACTATACTATACCACTATACTATACCACTACACTATACCACTACACTACTACACTATGCCACTACACTATACCAGTACACTATACCACTACACTATTCCACTACACTATTCCACTACACTATACCACTACACTATACCACTACACTACACCACTACACTACTACACTACACCACTATACTATACCACTACACTATACCACTATACCACCACACTATACCACTATACCATATCACTACACCACTACACTACACCAATATACTAGACCACTACACTATACCACTACACTATACCACTACACCACTACACTATACCACTATACCATAGCACTACAACACTACACTACACCACTATACTATACCACTACACTACACCACTATACTAGACCACTACACTATACCACTATACCATAGCACTACACCACTACACAACACCACTATACTATACCACTATACTATACCACTACACTATACCACTACACTACTACACTATGCCACTACACTATACCAGTACACTATACCACTACACTATTCCACTACACTATTCCACTACACTATACCACTATACCACCACACTATACCACTATACCATATCACTACACCACTACACTACACCAATATACTAGACCACTACACTATACCACTACACTATACCACTACACCACTACACTATACCACTATACCATAGCACTACAACACTACACAACACCACTATACTATACCACTATACTATACCACTACACTATACCACTACACTACTACACTATGTCACGACACTACTACACTATGCCACTACACTATACCAGTACACTATACCACTACACTATACCACTACACTATACCACTACACTACACCACTACACTACTACACTATACTACTACACTACACTACTCCACTACACTATTCCACTACACTATTCCACTACACTATACCACTACACTACACCACTACACTACTACACTACACCACTACACTATAACACTACACTATACCAGTACACCACTACACTACTACACAATACCACTACACTACACCACTACACTACACTACTACAGTACACTACACACTACACTATACCACTACACTACACTACACCACTTCACTATACCACTACACTACACCACTATACCAGTACACCACTACACTATACCACTGCACTACACTACTACACTATACTACTATACCACTACACTACACTATTACACTATACCAGTAAACCACTACACTACACTACTACACTAAACCACTACACTACACCACTATACTATACCACGACACTATACCACTACACCATACCACTACACTATACCACTACACTACACCACTACACTACTACACTACACCACTATACTATACCACTACACTATACCACTATACCACCACACTATACCACTATACCATATCACTACACCACTACACTACACCAATATACTAGACCACTACACTATACCACTACACTATACCACTACACTACTACACTATGCCACTACACTATACCAGTACACTATACCACTACACTATTCCACTACACTATTCCACTACACTATACCACTATACCACCACACTATACCACTATACCATATCACTACACCACTACACTACACCAATATACTAGACCACTACACTATACCACTACACTATACCACTACACTACACCACTACACTACTACACTATACTACTACACTACACCACTATACCACTACACTACTCCACTACACTATTCCACTACACTATTCCACTACACTATACCACTACACTACACCACTACACTACTACACTACACCACTACACTATAACACTACACTATACCAGTACACCACTACACTACTACACAATACCACTACACTACACCACTACACTACACTACTACAGTACACTACACACTACACTATACCACTACACTACACTACACCACTTCACTATACCACTACACTACACCACTATACCAGTACACCACTACACTATACCACTGCACTACACTACTACACTATACTACTATACCACTACACTACACTATTACACTATACCAGTAAACCACTACACTACACTACTACACTAAACCACTACACTACACCACTATACTATACCACGACACTATACCACTACACCATACCACTACACTATACCACTACACTTTACCACTACACTATACCACTACACCTTACCACTACACTATACCACTACACCTTACCACTACACTATACCACTACACTTTACCACTACACTATACCACTACACCTTACCACTACACTATACCACTACACTACTACACTATACCACTACACTACTACACTATGCCACTACACTACTACACTATGCCACTACACTATACCAGTACACTATACCACTACACTATACCACTACACTATACCACTACACTACACCACTACACTACTACACTACACCACTATACCACTACACTACTCCACTACACTATTCCACTACACTATACCAGTACACTATACCACTACACTACACCACTACACTATAACACTACACTATACCAGTACACCACTACACTACTACACAATACCACTACACTACACCACTACACTACACTACTACAGTACACCACTACACTACACTACACACTACACTATACCACTACACTACACTACACCACTTCACTATACCACTACACTACACCACTATACCAGTACACCACTACACTATACCACTGCACTACACTACTACACTATACTACTATACCACTACACTACACTATTACACTATACCAGTAAACCACTACACTACACTACTACACTAAACCACTACACTACACCACTATACTATACCACGACACTATACCACTACACCATACCACTACACTATACCACTACACTTTACCACTACACTATACCACTACACCTTACCACTACACTATACGACTACACTATACCACTACACTTTACCACTACACTATACCACTACACTACACTTTACCACTACACTATACCACTACACTCTACCACTACACTCTACCACTACACTACTACACTATACCACTATACCACTACACTATTCCACTACACTAAACCACTACAGACATACTGTTGCCTAAACTGGACCCACACAATGCTATCATATCGAACACAATGCCAAGCAATTAATCCCTTATTCTAATCATCATGGTTTACTGGGAGAGTTATGATCTTAATCCCTTATTCTAATCATCATGGTTTACTAGGAGAGTTATGCTCTTAATCCCTTATTCTAATCATCATGGTTTACTGGGAGAGTTATGCTCTTAATCCCTTATTCTAATCATCATGGTTTACTGGGAGAGTTATGCTCTTAATCCCTTATTCTAATCATCATGGTTTACTGGGAGAGATATGCTCTTAATCCCTTATTCTAATCATCATGGTTTACTGGGAGAGATATGCTCTTATTGTTTTCATCTCAACACAAACTATAATATAAGAGCTATAATATGGATATAGTCATAGAAATAGATTTTCTAGAAAGGGCTTAGAGCCTCTAACCCTGGCAATTTGACAGGTAAACGTATGGGTACTTTCCGTATGTTTGACCTGGTATTGCGATGCAACCCCATTCTACAGATAGTATTTCTATGGGAATAGTATTGCCATGTTTGCCTTGACTCTTTCTACGGTATGATAACACAGCTTCTACTTTCTTCAAACGATCCTTCCTTTTACTCCTCCGTGTGTTTCCAGAACTCCAGATAGTCATCACTGATGATTCCTTTCTGCCACCAACCCTGCATCCCAAATTGCACCCTATTCCCTATAAAGTGCGTTACTTTTGACCAGAACCCAAAGGGTTCTGGGCCCTATAGGGAACAGGGTACCATTTGGAACAGGCAAACTCGACCGGGAACATTTGGCATTTACATCATTTTCTCACACAGGTCCAGATGCTTTCTGTTGCTAAAAGGACAGCGAGGCCAAATGCTATGCAAAATAATGTCTCTACGCTATACCCACGGTATTAGTACTATATGAGTACTGTATTAGTACTATATGTCCACTGTAATACTACTATATGACTACTGTATTAGTACTATATGACTACTGTATTAGTACTATATGACTACTGTATTAATACTCTATGACTACTGTATTAGTACTATATGCCCACGGTATTAATACTATATGAGTAATGTATTAGTACTATATGTCCACTGTAATACTACTATATGACTACTGTATTTTTTTTAATTGTTTTATTTATTTTACCTTTATTTAACCAGGCAAATCAGTTAAGAACACATTCTTATTTTTTATTAGTACTATATGACTACTGTAATACTACTCTGACTACTGTATTAGTACTATATGACTACTGTATTAATACTATACGACTACTATATGACTACTGTATTAATACTATATGACTACTGTATTAGTACTATACGACTACTGTATTAATACTATACGACTACTATATGACTACTGTATTAATACTATATGACTACTGTATTAGTACTATATGACTACTGTAATACTACTCTGACTACTGTATTAGTACTATATGACTACTGTATTAATACTATACGACTACTATATGACTACTGTATTAATACTATATGACTACTGTATTAGTACTATATGACTACTGTAATACTACTCTGACTACTGTATTAGTACTATATGACTACTGTATTAATACTATACGACTACTATATGACTACTGTATTAATACTATATGACTACTGTATTAGTACTATATGACTACTGTAATACTACTCTGACTACTGTATTAGTACTATATGACTACTGTATTAATACTATACGACTACTATATGACTACTGTATTAATACTATATGACTACTGTATTAGTACTATATGACTACTGTAATGCTACTCTGACTACTGTATTAGTACTATATGACTACTGTATTAATACTATACAACTCCTATATGACTACTGTATTAATACTATATGACTACTGTATTAGTACTATACGACTACTGTATTAATACTATACGACTACTATATGACTACTGTATTAATACTATATGACTACTGTATTAGTACTATATGACTACTGTAATACTACTCTGACTACTGTATTAGTACTATATGACTACTGTATTAATACTATACGACTACTATATGACTACTGTATTAATACTATATGACTACTGTATTAGTACTATATGACTACTGTAATACTACTCTGACTACTGTATTAGTACTATATGACTACTGTATTAATACTATACGACTACTATATGACTACTGTATTAATACTATATGACTACTGTATTAGTACTATATGACTACTGTAATACTACTCTGACTACTGTATTAGTACTATATGACTACTGTATTAATACTATACGACTACTATATGACTACTGTATTAATACTATATGACTACTGTATTAGTACTATATGACTACTGTAATGCTACTCTGACTACTGTATTAGTACTATATGACTACTGTATTAATACTATACAACTCCTATATGACTACTGTATTAATACTATATGACTACTGTATTAGTACTCTATGACCACTGTATTAGTACTCTATGACCACTGTATTAGTACTCTATGACTACTGTAATAGTACTATATGACCACTGTATTAGTACTCTGACTACTGTAATACTACTCTGACTACTGTAATAGTACTATATGACCACTGTATTAGTACTCTATGACTACTGTAATACTACTCTGACTACTGTAATAGTACTATATGACCACTGTATTAGTACTATACGACTACTGTATTAATACTATACGACTACTGTATTAATACTATACGACTACTGTAATACTACTCTGACTACTGTAATACTACTCTGACTACTGTAATAGTACTATATGACTACTGTATTCATTTCTTACTACTACTATGATGCCTGATTTTATCTTTGAAAATCTTGGGTTGCGTCTCCAATGGCACTCTTATCTATATTGTGCACTACTATTGACCAGAGCCCTGTGGACCTTGGTCAAACACAGTGCACTGTATAGCCTAGGGAATAGGGTGCCATTAGGGAAACGCTTTGTACAAAATGGGCTGAAAGCTGTGGCCCAGGCTCATGGATCTCTACTTAGCGTGTTAGAAGAAGATAATAGCCATGATCAATGTGTTGCCTTCAGATTGGTAATTCCTCACCAATGCACTGACATTTCTTGCAATTACTTTTTGAAAAGCCAGTGTTACAATGTTCGTCATCTATTGTTGTTTAACTACATAGCGAATTTTCTGTTGAAAGTGGAAAGAAGAACTGAATTTGAGCTGTGAAGTGATAATTGGCAGCTTTATGCTTGAAGATCGGTCCCTGCAGGATTCCGTACTTCTGCGATCTGAAATTTGAAAAAAATAATCACATATGCAAAATGTCAGAAATCAAAATCAAGAATTTTTGCCCACAAAATAACACACAAAGTCCCTGTGAAATCCTGAAGGGACTGGTAGATGCTCCGTGAAAGACGTTTGTATATGATATAGCCTGCTGTTTTTAGCCAGGCTCTATTCCATTACTAAATCAAATCAAATCAAAATCAAATCAAATTTATTTATATAGCCCTTCGTACATCAGCTGATATCTCAAAGTGCTGTACAGAAACCCAGCCTAAAACCCCAAACAGCAAACAATGCAGGTGTAAAAGCACGGTGGCTAGGAAAAACTCCCTAGAAAGGCCAAAACCTAGGAAGAAACCTAGAGAGGAACCGGGCTATGTGGGGTGGCCAGTCCTCTTCTGGCTGTGCCGGGTAGAGATTATAACAGAACATGACCAAGATGTTCAAATGTTCATAAATGACCAGCATGGTCAAATAATAATAAGGCAGAACAGTTGAAACTGGAGCAGCAGCACAGTCAGGTGGACTGGGGACAGTCACAGTAACACGGTTATATACACAGGGCACTAGTACTGATGAAATACTACATGCAGTCACAGTAACATGAAGTTACAGTTCAGGTGACTGGAGAGAGACGACCTCCCAAGTAACACTCTACTTCCTATATAGTGCTCTACGTTTGACCAGAGCGTGGGCTCTATGTAGGGAATAGGATGTCCTGGGCCCATTCGGCTCTGGTCAAGGGTATTGCTCCGTGCAGGGAATAGGATGTCCTGGGCCCATTCGGCTCTGGTCAAGGGTATTGCTCTGTGTAGGGAATAGGATGTCCTGGGCCCATTCGGCTCTGGTCAAGGGTATTGCTCTGTGTAGGGAACAGGATGTCCTGGGCCCATTCGGCTCTGGTCAAGGGTATTGCTCTGTGTAGGGAATAGGATGTCCTGGGCCCATTCGGCTCTGGTCAAGGGTATTGCTCTGTGTAGGGAATAGGATGTCCTGGGCCCATTCGGCTCTTGTCAAGGGTATTGCTCTGTGTAGGGAACAGGATGTCCTGGGCCCATTCGGCTCTGGTCAAGGGTATTGCTCTGTGCAGGGAATAGAGAGCATTTGGGAAGTACACAGAGAGATTAGTTGAATAGCTCAACGCCTTGCAGCTCTAACAGATTGGATGCTTTTTTTTTTACATACTGTATTTATGCTCTTTCAGGCTTCTTGAAATTTGTTTTGTTCCTTCCTATGTGCATTGATGATGATGAAGTAAATCTTAATGAACAAATTGTTTTTATGCTTTTGGAGTAAAAATGTCTCAATCTTTCCTCACAGTTTTTAGTTAAGTATCTGTTCTGGAGAAACAGAGTAGTTCTGTAGCTAAATAAAACGGATAAATCTTATTTTTCAACCTTTTATTTATTTTAAATGAATAAAGGACAAAGGTGATTTAAAATCATCATTGAATAACCGACATTTTAAAATCCACAGTCTTTCTATTTCTAGTTAATACGAAACAACTCTTCATCAAAGTGCTTTTAAAGGGTCAAAGAGAGGGAGTGGAACGGTTTTCTAGGTGTGAAGGAGAGTCGGACCAAACCGCAGCGTGTAGATTGCGATCCATGTTTAATAAACAACATAAAAACAAAATAAACACAAACACTACAAAACAATAAACGTAATGAAAACCGAAACAGCCTATACTTGTCAACTAACACAGCGACAGGAACAAAGACACTAAGGACAATCACCCACGACAATATGGCTGCCTAAATATGGTTCCCAATCAGAGACAACGATAAACACCTGCCTCTGATTGAGAACCACTCCAGACAGCCATAGACTTTGCTAGATACCCCACTAAGCTACAATCCCAATACCAACACCAAAACCCCAAGACAAAACACACCACAATACAAAAACCCCATGCCACACCCTGGCCTGACCCAATACATGAAGATAAACACAAAATACTTCGACCAGGGCGTGACAGAATCCCCCCCCCTAAGGTGCGGACTCCCGAGCGCACCTCAAAACAATAGGGAGGGTCCGGGTGGGCGTCTGTCCATGGTGGCGGCTCCGGCGCGGGACGTGGACCCCACTCAGTCAATGTCTTAGTCCCCTTTCCTCGCATCCCTGGATAGTCCACCCTCGCCGCCGACCATGGCCTAGTAGTCCTCACCCAGAACCCCACTGGACTGAGGAGCAGATCGGGACTGAAGGACAGCTCGGGACTGAGGGGAAGCTCGGGAGTGAGAGAAAGCTCGGGAGTGAGAGAAAGCTCGGGAGTGAGAGAAAGCTCGGGAGTGAGAGAAAGCTCGGGAGTGAGAGAAATCTCGGGAGTGAGAGAAATCTCGGGAGTGAGAGAAATCTCGGGAGTGAGAGAAATCTCGGGAGTGAGAGAAAACTCGGGAGTGAGAGAAAGCTCGGGAGTGAGAGAACTCGGGAGTGAGAGAAAGCTCGGGAGTGAGAGAAAGCTCGGGAGCGAGAGGAAGCTCAGGCAGGTAGATAGATCTACCAGATCCTGGCGGATCTGGCTGACTGGCGGATCCCGGCCGACTGGCAGATCCTGGCCGACTGGCAGATCTGGCAGATCCCGGCTGACTGGCGGATCTGGAAGAGTCTGGTTGACTGGCGGATCTGGAAGAGTCTGGTTGACTGGCGGATCTGGAAGATTCTGGTTGACTGGCAGATCTGGAAGATTCTGGTTGACTGGAGGATCTGGAAGAGTCTGGTTGACTGGCAGATCTGGAAGAGTCTGGTTGACTGGCGGATCCTGGCAGACTGAAAGATCTGGCTGCTCCATGCTGACTGGCGGCTCTGGCTGCTCCACGCTGACTGGCGGCTCTGGCTGCTCCATGTAGGCTGACAGCTCTGGCGGCTTCTTACAGACTAGCAGCTCTGGCGGCTCCGTGCAGACTGGCAGCTACTTGCAGACTGACAGCTCCTTGCAGACTGGCAGCTCCTTGCAGACTGGCAGCTCTGGCTGCTTCATACAGACTGACAGCTCTGGCTGCTTCATGCAGACTGACAGCTCTGGCTGCTTCATACAGACTGACATCTCTGGCTGCTCCATGCAGACTGACATCTCTGGCTGCTCCATGCAGACTGACAGCTCTGACTGCTCCATGCAGGCTGGCAGCTCTGGCTGCTCCATGCAGGCTGGCAGCTCTGGCTGCGCTGAACATACGGGAGACTCCGGCAGCGCAGGAGAGGAGAAAGGCTCCGACAGCGCTGGAGAGGCGAGGCGCACTGTAGTCCTGATGCGTGTTGCTGGCACTGGTGGTACTGAACCGAGGACACGCACAGGAAGCCTGGTGCGGGGAGCTGCTACCGGAGGGCTGGGGTGTGGAGGTGGTACTGGATAGACCGGACCGTGCAGGCGCACTGGAGCTCTTGAGCACCGAGCCTGCCCAACCTTACCTGGTAGAATACTCTCGGTCGCCCTGCCAGTGCGGCGAGGTGGAATAGCCCGCACTGGACTATGCAGGCGAACCGGAGACACCGAGCGCAAGGCTGGTGCCATGTAAGGAGACGCACTGGGGACCAGATGCGTAGAGCTGGCTTCATGGCATTTGGCTCGACGCTCAATCTAGCCCGGCCGATATGCGGAGCTGGAATATATCGCACCGGGGCTATGCACCCGCACTGGGGACACCGTGCGCACCACTGCATAAAACGGTGCCTGCCCGGTCTCTCTAGCCCCCCGGTAACCACAGGAATTTAGCGTAAGTCTCCTACCTAGCGTATTCCTACTCCCTGTGAGCCCCCCTCCAATAAATTGTTGGGGCTGACTCTCGGGCTTCCATCCGCTACGCCGTGCTGCATCCTCATACCTGCGCCTCTCAGCTTTTCCGCCTCCAGTTCTTCCTTGGGGCGGCGATATTCTCCAGGCTGAGCCCAGGGTCCATTACCGTCCAGTTCGTCCTCCCATGTCCATTTCTCCAGGTAGTGCAGCCTCTCCCACTGCAGCTGCTGCTGCTCCTGCTGCTGCTGCCTCTGTTGCCTCTCCTGTGGCTCCTGCCTGTTGACACGCTGCTTGGTCCGTTTGTGGTGGGTGATTCTGGAACGGTTTTCTAGGTGTGAAGGAGAGTCGGACCAAACCGCAGCGTGTAGATTGCGATCCATGTTTAATAAACAACGTAAACACGAAATAAACACAAACACTACAAAACAATAAACGTAACAAAAACCGAAACAGCCTATACTTGTTAACTAACACAGGAACAAAGACACGAAGGATAATCACCCACGACAAACTCAAATAATATGGCTGCCTAAATATGGTTCCCAATCAGAGACAACGATAAACACCTGCCTCTGATGGAGAACCACTCCAGACAGCCATAGACTTTGCTAGATACCCCACTAAGCTACAATCCCAATACCAACACCAAAACCCCAAGACAAAACACACCACAATACAAAAACCCCATGCCACACCCTGGCCTGACCCAATACATGAAGATAAACACAAAATACTTCGACCAGGGCGTGACAGGGAGTATGTTCTGTTTCCTACATCACAACAGCTTCTTACTTCGTTTTAAGAATATGTTCAATTTAAAGCAATCATTCCGATCAGCTTATTGTTGTCAATGGTCTCCGCAGATCTCTTTGGAAATGACCGAAGTTCTACCTATAGTTCAAGAAGAAATCAAGGTTCTAGATGCTATGACCATAGTTCTATAGTTCTATACAGGACACCTCAAGTCAAATCATTCTCTATAGTTCTACTGTTTATACAGGACACCTCAAGTCAAATCATTCTCTATAGTTATACTGTTTATACAGGACACCTCATGTCAAATCATTCTCTATAGTTCTACTGTTTATACAGGACACCTCATGTCAAATCATTCTCTATAGTTCTACTGTTTATACAGGACACCTCAAGTCAAATCATTCTCTATAGTTCTACTGTTTATACAGGACACCTCAAGTCAAATCATTCTCTATAGTTCTATAGTTCTGTACAGGACACCTCAAGTCAAATCATTCTCTGTAGTTCTACTGTTTATACAGGACACCTCAAGTCAAATCATTCTCTATAGTTCTACTGTTTATACAGGACACCTCAAGTCAAATTATTCTCTATAGTTCTACTGTTTATACAGGACACCTCAAGTCAAATCATTCTCTATAGTTCTATACAGGACACCTCAAGTCAAATTTATTCTCTATAGTTCTACTGTTTATACAGGACACCTCAAGTCAAATTATTCTCTGTAGTTCTACGGTTTATACAGGACACCTCAAGTCAAATCATTCTCTATAGTTCTACTGTTTATACAGGACTCCTCAAGTCAAATCATTCTCCAAGAGTAAGAAGCACCTGAATGTAGCATTACCTTTCAAATGATTTCTGTAACAACAGCTGGACCTAAAAGCAGAACTACCCCACCATGTCTGGACCTGAAAGCAGAACTACCCCACCGTGTCTGGACCTTAAAGCAGAACTACCCCACTGTGTCTGGACCTTAAAGCAGAACTACCCCACTGTGTCTGGACCTTAAAGCAGAACTACCCCACTGTGTCTGGACCTTAAAGCAGAACTACCCCACCGTGTCTGGACCTTCAAGTAGAACTACCCCACTGTGTCTGGACCTTAAAGCAGAACTACACCACCATGTCTGGACCTGAAAGCAGAACTACCCCACCTTGTCTGGACCTTAAAGCAGAACTACCCCACTGTGTCTGGACCTAAAAGCAGAACTACCCCACCGTGTCTGGACCTTAAAGCAGAACTACCCCACACAATTCCCATGACCACACATACATAAAATGTATGCACTCATGACTGTAAGTCTCTTTGTTTAAATGTAATATATTACAATAATGATTTTCTCTTCATCCTGACGTGATTTGTGTGTTTTTATTCTAGTCTAGCGGTTAACTGATCATTTCATGGTTTGACTGTAAACACTGATGAAGTAACATATGCATCGTGTCGGTAGAGCATGTAAACATGTTGACATCAGTCAAGGTAATATCCCCGTGAACAACACATTAAATCTGGGCTGAGAACACGGATCAAACTGTATTAAATCTGGGCTGAGAACAGGGATCAAACTGTATTAAATCTGGGCTGAGAACAGGGATCAAACTGTATTAAATCTGGGCTGAGAACACGGATCAAACTGTATTAAATCTGGGCTGAGAACAGGGATCAAACTGTATTAAATCTGGGCTGAGAACAGGGATCAAACTGTATTAAATCTGGGCTGAGAACACGGATCAAACTGTATTAAATCTGGGCTGAGAACAGGGATCAAACTGTATTAAATCTGGGCTGAGAACACGGATCAAACTGTATTAAATCTGGGCTGAGAACAGGGATCAAACTGTATTAAATCTGGGCTGAGAACAGGGATCAAACTGTATTAAATCTGGGCTGAGAACACGGATCAAACTGTATTAAATCTGGGCTGAGAACACGGATCAAACTGTATTAAATCTGGGCTGAGAACACGGATCAAACTGTATTAAATCTGGGCTGAGAACACGGATCAAACTGTATTAAATCTGGGGTGAGAACACGGATCAAACTGTATTAAATCTGGGCTGAGAACAGGGATCAAACTGTATTAAATCTGGGCTGAGAACAGGGATCAAACTGTATTAAATCTGGGCTGAGAACAGGGATCAAACTGTATTAAATCTGGGCTGAGAACACGGATCAAACTGTATTAAATCTGGGCTGAGAACAGGGATCAAACTGTATTAAATCTGGGCTGAGAACACGGATCAAACTGTATTAAATCTGGGCTGAGAACAGGGATCAAACTGTATTAAATCTGGGCTGAGAACAGGGATCAAACTGTATTAAATCTGGGCTGAGAACAGGGATCAAACTGTATTAAATCTGGGGTGAGAACACGGATCAAACTGTATTAAATCTGGGCTGAGAACAGGGATCAAACTGTATTAAATCTGGGCTGACAACACGGATCAAACTGTATTAAATCTGGGCTGAGAACAGGGATCAAACTGTATTAAATCTGGGCTGAGAACAGGGATCAAACTGTATTAAATCTGGGCTGAGAACAGGGATCAAACTGTATTAAATCTGGGGTGAGAACAGGGATCAAACTGTATTAAATCTGGGCTGAGAACAGGGATCAAGCTGTATTAAATCTGGGCTGAGAACACGGATCAAACTGTATTAAATCTGGGCTGAGAACACGGATCAAACTGTATTAAATCTGGGCTGAGAACAGGGATCAAACTGTATTAAATCTGGGCTGAGAACAGGGATCAAACTGTATTAAATCTGGGCTGAGAACAGGGATCAAACTGTATTAAATCTGGGCTGAGAACACGGATCAAACTGTATTAAATCTGGGCTGAGAACAGGGATCAAACTGTATTAAATCTGGGCTGAGAACAGGGATCAAACTGTATTAAATCTGGGCTGAGAACACGGATCAAACTGTATTAAATCTGGGCTGAGAACACGGATCAAACTGTATTAAATCTGGGCTGAGAACACGGATCAAACTGTATTAAATCTGGGCTGAGAACACGGATCAAACTGTATTAAATCTGGGCTGAGAACAGGGATCAAACTGTGACTGAATCTACTAGGATGGGGGGCTGTGACTGAATCTACTAGGATGGGGGGGGGCTGTGACTGAATCTACTAGGATGGGGGGCTGTGACTGAATCTACTAGGATGGGGGGCTGTGACTGAATCTACTAGGATGGGGGGGGTATGACTGAATCTACTAGGATGGGGGGGCTGTGACTGAATCTACTAGGATGGGGGGGGCTGTGACTGAATCTACTAGGATGTGGGGGGCTGTGACTGAATCTACTAGGATGGGGGGCTGTGACTGAATCTTCTAGGATGGGGGTGTGACTGAATCTACTAGGATGGGGGGCTGTGACTGAATCTACTAGGATGGGGGGAGGCTGTGACTGAATCTACTAGGATGGGGGGGCTGTGACTGAATCTTCTAGGATGGGGGGTATGACTGAATATACTAGGATGGGGGGCTGTGACTGAATATACTAGGATGGGGGGCTGTGACTGAATCTACTAGGATGGGGGGCTGTGACTGAATCTACTAGGATGGGGGGGCTGTGACTGAATCTACTAGGATGGGGGGGCTGTGACTGAATCTACTAGGATGGGGGGGATATGACTGAATATACTAGGATGGGGGCATACACATCACAGACAAACTGAATTGGTCCACTCACACTGACAGCGTCGTGAAGAAGGCGCAGCAGCGCCTATTCAACCTCAGGAGGCTGAAGAAATTCGGCTTGTCACCAAAAGCACTCACAAACTTCTACAGATGCACAATCGAGAGCATCCTGGCGGGCTGTATCACCGCCTGGTACGGCAACTGCTCCGCCCTCAACCGTAAGGCTCTCCAGAGGGTAGTGAGGACTGCACTACGCATCACAGGGGGCAAACTACCTGCCCTCCAGGACACCTACACCACCCGTTGTTACAGGAAGGCCATAAAGATCATCAAGGACATCAACCACCCGAACCACTGCCTGTTCATCCCGCTATCATCCAGAAGGCGAGGTCAGTACAGGTGCATCAAAGCTGGGACCGAGAGACTGAAAAACAGCTTCTATCTCAAGGCCATCAGACTGTTAAACAGCCACCACTAACATTGAGTGGCTGCTGCCAATACACTGTCATTGACACTGACCCAACTCCAGCCATTTTAATAATGGGAATTGATGGGAAATGATGTAAATATATCACTAGCCACTTTAAACAATGCTACCTTATATAATGTTACTTACCCTACATTATTCATCTCATATGCATATGTATATACTGTACTCTACATCATCGACTGCATCCTTATGTAACACATGTATCACTAGCCACTTTAACTATGCCACTTTCTTTACTTTGTCTACACACTCATCTCATATGTATATACTGTACTCGATACCATCTACTGTATGCTGCTCTGTACCATCACTCATTCATATATCCTTATGTACATGTTCCTTATCCCCCTACACTGTGTATAAGACAATAGTTTTGGAATTGTTAGTTAGATTACTTGTTGGTTATCACTGCATTGTCGGAACTAGAAGCACAAGCATTTCGCTACACTCGCATTAACATCTGCTAACCATGTGTATGTGACAAATAAAATTTGATTTGATTTGATTTGGGGGGCTGTGACTGAATCTACTAGGATGGGGGGGCTGTGACTGAATCTACTAGGATGGGGGGCTGTGACTGAATCTACTAGGATGGGGGGCTGTGACTGAATCTACTAGGATGGGGGGCTGTGACTGAATCTACTAGGATGGGGGGGCTGTGACTGAATCTACTAGGATGGGGGGCTGTGACTGAATCTACTAGGATGGGGGGGTTGTGACTGAATCTACTAGGATGGGGGGCTGTGACTGAATCTACTAGGATGGGGGGCTGTGACTGAATCTACTAGGATGGGGGGCTGTGACTGAATCTACTAGGATGGGGGGCTGTGACTGAATATACTAGGATGGGGGGCTGTGACTGAATCTACTAGGATGGAGGGGGGCTGTGACTGAATCTACTAGGATGGGGGTGCTGTGACTGAATCTACTAGGATGGGGGGGCTGTGACTGAATCTACTAGGATGGGGGGCTGTGACTGAATCTACTAGGATGGGGGGCTGTGACTGAATCTACTAGGATGGGGGGCTGTGACTGAATATACTAGCATGGGGGCTGTGACTGAATCTACTAGGATGGGGGGCTGTGACTGAATCTACTAGGATGGGGGGGCTGTGATTGAATCTACTAGGATGGGGGGCTGTGACTGAATCTACTAGGATGGGGGGCTGTGACTGAATCTACTAGGATGGGGGGCTGTGATTGAATCTACTAGTATGGGGGGGGCTGTGACTGAATCTACCAGGATGGGGGGGGGGGTGTGACTGAATCTACTAGGATGGGGGGATGTGACTGAATATACTAGGATGGGGGGCTGTGACTGAATCTACTAGGATGGGGGGCTGTGACTGAATCTACTAGGATGGGGGGCTGTGACTGAATCTACTAGGATGGGGGGCTGTGACTGAATCTACTAGGATGGGGGGCTGTGACTGAATCTACTAGGATGGGGGGCTGTGACTGAATCTACTAGGATGGGGGGCTGTGACTGAATCTACTAGGATGGGCGGGGGGCTGTGACTGATTCTACTAGGATGGGGGGCTGTGACTGAATCTACTAGGATGGAGGGGGCCGTGACTTAATCTACTAGGATGGGAGGGGGCTGTGACTGAATCTACTAGGATGGGGGGCTGTGACTGAATCTACTAGGATGGGGGGCTGTGACTGAATATACTAGCATGGGGGGCTGTGACTGAATCTACTAGGATGGGGGGCTGTGACTGAATCTACTAGGATGGGGGGGCTGTGACTGAATCTACTAGGATGGGGGCTGTGACTGAATCTACTAGGATGGGCGGGGGGCTGTGACTGAATCTACTAGGATGGGGGGCTGTGACTGAATCTACTAGGATGGGGGGCTGTGACTTAATCTACTAGGATGGGAGGGGGCTGTGACTGAATCTACTAGGATGGGGGGCTGTGACTGAATCTACTAGGATGGGGGGGCTGTGACTGAATATACTAGCATGGGGGGCTGTGACTGAATCTACTAGGATGGGGGGGGGCTGTGACTTAATCTACTAGGATGGGGGGCTGTGACTGAATATACTAGGATGGGGGGCTGTGACTGAATCTACTAGGATGGGGTGGGGCTGTGACTGAATCTACTAGGATGGGGGGCTGTGACTGAATCTACTAGGATGGGGGGCTGTGACTGAATCCACTAGGATGGGGGGGTTGTGACTGAATATACTAGGATGGGAGGGCTGTGACTGAATCTACTAGGATGGGGGGGGCTGTGACTGAATCTACTAGGATGGGGGGCTGTGACTGAATCTACTAGGATGGGGGGCTGTGACTGAATCTACTAGGATGGGGGGCTGTGACTGAATCTACTAGGATGGGGGGCTGTGACTGAATCTACTAGGATGGGGGGGGGCTGTGACTGAATCTACTAGGATGGGGGGCTGTGACTGAATCTACTAGGATGGGGGGCTGTGATTGAATCTACTAGGATGGGGGGCTGTGACTGAATCTACTAGGATGGGGGGGACTGTGACTGAATCTACTAGGATGGGGGGGGCTGTGACTGAATCTACCAGGATGGGGGGGATGTGACTGAATCTACTAGGATGGGGGGTGTGACTGAATATACTAGGATGGGGGGCTGTGACTGAATCTACTAGGATGGGGGGCTGTGACTGAATCTACTAGGATGGGGGGCTGTGACTGAATCTACTAGGATGGGGGGCTGTGACTGAATCTACTAGGATGGGGGGCTGTGACTGAATCTACTAGGATGGGGGGCTGTGACTGAATCTACTAGGATGGGGGGCTGTGACTGAATCTACTAGGATGGGGGGCTGTGACTGAATCTACTAGGATGGGCGGGGGGCTGTGACTGAATCTACTAGGATGGGGGGCTGTGACTGAATCTACTAGGATGGGGGGGCTGTGACTTAATCTACTAGGATGGGAGGGGGCTGTGACTGAATCTACTAGGATGGGGGGCTGTGACTGAATCTACTAGGATGGGGGGCTGTGACTGAATATACTAGCATGGGGGGCTGTGACTGAATCTACTAGGATGGGGGGCTGTGACTGAATCTACTAGGATGGGGGGCTGTGACTGAATCTACTAGGATGGGGGGCTGTGACTGAATCTACTAGGATGGGGGGCTGTGACTGAATCTACTAGGATGGGGGGCTGTGACTGAATCTACTAGGATGGGGGGGGGGCTGTGACTGAATCTACTAGGATGGGGGGCTGTGACTGAATCTACTAGGATGGGGGGCTGTGACTGAATCTACTAGGATGGGGGGCTGTGACTGAATCCACTAGGATGGGGGGGTTGTGACTGAATATACTAGGATGGGAGGGCTGTGACTGAATCTACTAGGATGGGGGGACTGTGACTGAATCTACTAGGATGGGGGGCTGTGACTGAATCTACTAGGATGGGGGGGCTGTGACTGAATCTACTAGGATGGGGGGGACTGTGACTGAATCTACTAGGATGGGGGGCTATGACTAAATCTACTAGGATGCGGGGCGCTGTGACTGAATCTACTAGGATGGGGGAGCTGTGACTGAATCTACTAGGATGGGGGGCTGTGACTGAATCTACTAGGATGGGGGGCTGTGACTGAATCTACTAGGATGGGGGGGCTGTGACTGAATCTACTAGGATGGGGGGCTGTGACTGAATCTACTAGGATGGGGGGCTGTGACTGAATCTACTAGGATGGTGGGGGCTGTGACTGAATCTACTAGGATGGGGGGCTGTGACTGAATCTACTAGGATGGGGGGCTGTGACTGAATCTACTAGGATGGGGGGGCTGTCCATACTCACTCACTTTACCCATTCAGCAGCTTAATGTCCATACTCACTCACTTTACCCATTCAGCAGCTTAATGTCCATACTCACTCACTCTGCTAAAATTGAAGCTGCCGCACAGCAATCACAGTTTATAGTTACCGTACTATCCTGAAAAGCTAAGAGAGAGAGAGAGAGAGAGAGAGAGAGAGAGAGAGAGAGAGAGAGAGAGAGAGAGAGAGAGAGAGAGAGAGAGAGAGAGAGAGATTAGAATAACAGATGCAGTTTTGAAGTGGTCTACTACCAGGTCTTGTGTCTTCTCAGTCATGTTGACACTGGTCTACTACCAGGTCTTGTGTCTTCTCAGTCATGATGACACTGGCCTATTACCATTGATTTAATGTATTGTTGTTCTCATTAATATTGTTGTTGGAGTTGTTTTTTTTGATAAAGTCAATTGCATTGAGAGAGAGAGAGAGAGAGAGAGAGAGAGAGAGAGAGAGAGAGAGAGAGAGAGAGAGAGAGAGAGAGAGAGAGAGAGAGAGAGAGAGAGAGAGAGAGAGAGAGAGAGGTGGGGGGAGAGAGAGAGAGAGAGAGAGAGAGAGAGAGAGAGAGAGAGAGAGAGAGAGAGAGAGAGAGAGAGAGAGAGAGAGAGAGAGAGAGAGAGCTTCTCTCATTTCTCCACCCCCACGTAATAATCACTCCTACCAGAGCATGTGTTCAGAATGTTCTCCAAACTTCCACTGGAAGGTTTTGTCATCGTCTGGTATCTTTACTGCCCTGTACCTCTGGTGTAGGTCTGTGGGTCGGTTGTGGACACATTTGAACACGCCGGGTTCTATTTACGGCTGCTGCTAAGCAAGTGTCAAATGCGAGTGAGTCTGCAATTTCGACGATGCGAAAACTGTCTCACTGACATTTTCCAGCTTTAATGCCAGGTGGGGCAATTTGCCTGTCCATCATCTGCTCCCTTGTGCTGAGGTGGGAGGGGTGGCAGTTCCCTGTCCATCATCTGCTCCCTTGTGCTGAGGTGGGAGGGGTGGCAGTTGCCTGTGGTGCTAAAAGTTGCATGTTGAAATCCAGCGAGATGTTTTGTTTTAAGCCTCCAACCTTTTAACCATTCGGAGTTAATGCCTAAACGTTGATGTTTGAGAAACATATATGAACGTCTAATGTTGACGTGAGACTGTGAGACCTAGTTGGTCTATTACCCACAGCAGGTAGAGCGTGTGATATGCTGGCCCTGGTCAGCGGACTGAGTTCCCTGGTAAACTGGTCCCCAATCACATAGTGGTAAAGTGCCCTATGCCACTGAACATTAGGGTCAGGCTGAGGCGGGGATGGTACAGTACCTCATCAGTAAAACGCTACAGACTGTATATCTTTCCCAGGGCCGGAGAGTGGGTTAAGGAGAAGGTTTTTAACTTTAAAAAAAAATCTAATCTCAATGGTAGAAACGGGTCAGCTACATATCCTGGTTGTAAGCTAACCTCAATATCCAAAGTTCATAGTGAGTTCAGGACGTGGAAGACGGCCCCGTGGAGGTATACATATCCAAATGATGTGAAGAATATTAACAACTCTGTATTTGTAGCTTTCAGTCAGAGAGGGACCCTGGTCATCCTATTTCTACATGATGAAGAGTAAGACAGGGGAACCCATCTCATCACGATGAAGAGAAAGACAGGGGAACCCATCTCAACATGACAGAGAGTAAAACAGGGAAACACATCTCAACATAACAGAGAGTAAGACAGGGGAACCCATCTCAACATGATGAAGAGTAAGACAGGGGAACCCATCTCATCACGATGAAGAGAAAGACAGGGGAACCCATCTCAACATGACAGAGAGTAAAACAGGGAAACCCATCTCAACATAACAGAGAGTAAGACAGGGAAACTCATCTCAACATGATGAAGAGTAAGACAGGGGAACCTATCTCATCACGATGAAGAGAAAGACAGGGGAACCCATCTCAACATGACAGAGAGTAAAACAGGGAAACCCATCTCAACATAACAGAGAGTAAGACAGGGAAACTCATCTCAACATGATGAAGAGTAAGACAGGGGAACCCATCTCAACATAACAGAGAGTAAGACAGGGGAACCCATCTCAACATAACAGAGAGTAAGACAGGGAAACTCATCTCAACATGATGAAGAGTAAGACAGGGGAACCCATCTCAACATGACAGAGAGTAAAACAGGGAAACCCATCTCAACATAACAGAGAGTAAGACAGGGAAACTCATCTCAACATGATGAAGAGTAAGACAGGGGAACCCATCTCATCACGATGAAGAGAAAGACAGGGGAACCCATCTCAACATTACAGAGAGTAAAACAGGGAAACCCATCTCAACATAACAGAGAGTAAGACAGGGAAACTCATCTCAACATGATGAAGAGTAAGACAGCGGAACCCATCTCAACATGACAGAGAGTAAAACAGGGAAACCCATCTCAACATAACAGAGAGTAAGACAGGGAAACTCATCTCAACATGATGAAGAGTAAGACAGGGGAACCCATCTCAACATGACAGAGAGTAAAACAGGGAAACCCATCTCAACATAACAGAGAGTAAGACAGGGGAACCCATCTCAACATAACAGAGAGTAAGACAGGGAAACTCATCTCAACATGATGAAGAGTAAGACAGCGGAACCCATCTCAACATAACAGAGAGTAAGACAGGGAAACCCATCTCAACATAACAGAGAGTAAGACAGGGGAACCCATCTCAACATAACAGAGAGTAAGACAGGGAAACTCATCTCAACATGATGAAGAGTAAGACAGGGGAACCCATCTCAACATAACAGAGAGTAAGACAGGGGAACCCATCTCAACATAACAGAGAGTAAGACAGGGGAACCCATCTCAACATCACAGAGAGTAAGACAGGGGAACCCATCTCAACATAACAGAGAGTAAGACAGGGGAACCCATCTCAACATAACAGAGAGTAAGACAGGGGAACCCATCTCAACATAACAGAGAGTAAGACAGGGAAACCCATCTCAACATGATGAAGCGTAAGACAGGGGAACCCATCTCAACATAACAGAGAGTAAGACAGGGGAACCCATCTCAACATGACAGAGAGTAAGACAGGGGAACCCATCTCAACATCACAGAGAGTAAAACAGGGGAACCCATCTCAACATCACAGAGAGTAAGACAGGGGAACCCATCTCAACATAACAGAGAGTAAGACAGGGGAACCCATCTCAACATCACAGAGAGTAAGACAGGGGAACCCATCTCAACATCACAGAGAGTAAGACAGGGGAACCCATCTCAACATAACAGAGAGTAAGACAGGGGAACCCATCTCAACATAACAGAGAGTAAGACAGGGAAACCCATCTCAACATGATGAAGCGTAAGACAGGGGAACCCATCTCAACATAACAGAGAGTAAGACAGGGGAACCCATCTCAACATGATGAAGAGTAAGACAGGGGAACCCATCTAAACATGATGAAGAGTAAGACAGGGGAACCCATCTCAACATGATGAAGAGTAAGACAGGGGAACCCATCTAAACATGATGAAGAGTAAGACAGGGGAACCCATCTAAACATGATGAAGAGTAAGACAGGGGAACCCATCTAAACATGATGAAGAGTAAGACAGGGGAACCCATCTTAACATGATGAAGAGTAAGACAGGGGAACCCATCTCAACATAACAGAGAGTAAGACAGGGGAACCCATCTCAACATGACAGAGAGTAAAACAGGGAAACCCATCTCAACATAACAGAGAGTAAGACAGGGAAACTCATCTCAACATGATGAAGAGTAAGACAGGGGAACCCATCTCAACATGACAGAGAGTAAAACAGGGAAACCCATCTCAACATAACAGAGAGTAAGACAGGGAAACTCATCTCAACAAGATGAAGAGTAAGACAGGGGAACCCATCTCAACATGACAGAGAGTAAAACAGGGAAACCCATCTCAACATAACAGAGAGTAAGACAGGGAAACTCATCTCAACATGATGAAGAGTAAGACAGGGGAACCCATCTCAACATAACAGAGAGTAAGACAGAGAAACCCATCTCAACATAACAGAGAGTAAGACAGGGGAACCCATCTCAACATAACAGAGAGTAAGACAGGGAAACTCATCTCAACATGATGAAGAGTAAGTCAGGGGAACCCATCTCAACATAACAGAGAGTAAGACAGGGGAACCCATCTCAACATAGCAGAGAGTAAGACAGGGAAACTCATCTCAACATGATGAAGAGTAAGACAGGGGAACCCATCTCAACATAACAGAGAGTAAGACAGGGGAACCCATCTCAACATCACAGAGAGTAAGACAGGGGAACCCATCTCAACATCACAGAGAGTAAGACAGGGGAACCCATCTCAACATAACAGAGAGTAAGACAGGGAAACCCATCTCAACATGATGAAGAGTAAGACAGGGGAACCCATCTCAACATAACAGAGAGTAAGACAGGGGAACCCATCTCAACATAACAGAGAGTAAGACAGGGAAACCCATCTCAACATGATGAAGAGTAAGACAGGGGAACCCATCTCAACATAACAGAGAGTAAGACAGGGAAACCCATCTCAACATGATGAAGAGTAAGACAGGGGAACCCATCTCAACATAACAGAGAGTAAGACAGGGAAACCCATCTCAACATGATGAAGAGTAAGACAGGGAACCCATCTCAACATAACAGAGAGTAAGACAGGGAAACCCATCTCAACATGATGAAGAGTAAGACAGGGGAACCCATCTCAACATCACAGAGAGTAAGACAGGGGAACCCATCTCAACATCACAGAGAGTAAGACAGGGGAACCCATCTCAACATAACAGAGAGTAAGACAGGGGAACCCATCTCAACATGATGAAGAGTGAGACAGGGGAACCCATCTCAACATTACAGAGAGTAAGACAGGGGAACCCATCTCAACATTACAGAGAGTAAGACAGGGGAACCCATCTCAACATGATGAAGAGTAAGACAGGGGAACCCATCTCAACATAACAGAGAGTAAGACAGGGGAAACCCATCTCAACATGATGAAGAGTAAGACAGGGGAACCCATCTCAACATTACAGAGAGTAAGACAGGGGAACCCATCTCAACATGATGAAGAGTAAGACAGGGGAACCCATCTCAACATTACAGAGAGTAAGACAGGGGAACCCATCTCAACATGATGAAGAGTAAGACAGGGGAACCCATCTCCACATGATGAAGAGTAAGAAAGGGGAACCTATCTCAACATAACAGAGTGTAAGACAGGGAAACCAATCTCAACAAGACAGAGAGTAAGACAGGGGAACCCATCTCAACTTGATGAAGAGTAAGACAGGGGAACCCATCTCAACATAACAGAGAGTAAGACAGGGGAAATCAACTTGCAGGAGAGTAAGACAGGGGAACCCATCTCAACATTACAGAGAGTAAGACAGGGGAACCCATCTCAACATGATGAAGAGTAAGACAGCGGAACCCATCTCAACATTACAGAGAGTAAGACAGGGGAACCCATCTCAACATGACAGAGAGTAAGACAGGGGAACCCATCTCAACATGATGAAGAGTAAGACAGGGGAACCCATCTCAACATGACAGAGAGTAAGACAGGGGAACCCATCTCAACATGATGAAGAGTAAGACAGGGGAACCCATCTCAACATAACAGAGAGTAAGACAGGGAAACCCATCTCAACATGATGAAGAGTAAGACAGGGGAACCCATCTCAACATAACAGAGAGTAAGACAGGGAAACCCATCTCAACATGACAGAGAGTAAGACAGGGGAACCCATCTCAACATGATGAAGAGTAAGACAGGGGAACCCATCTCAACATGACAGAGAGTAAGACAGGGGAACCCATCTCAACATGATGAAGAGTAAGACAGGGGAACCCATCTCAACATAACAGAGAGTAAGACAGGGAAACCCATCTCAACATGATGAAGAGTAAGACAGGGGAACCCATCTCAACATAACAGAGAGTAAGACAGGGAAACCCATCTCAACATGATGAAGAGTAAGACAGGGGAACCCATCTCAACATCACAGAGAGTAAGACAGGGGAACCCATCTCAACATCACAGAGAGTAAGACAGGGGAACCCATCTCAACATAACAGAGAGTAAGACAGGGGAACCCATCTCAACATGATGAAGAGTAAGACAGGGGAACCCATCTCAACATTACAGAGAGTAAGACAGGGGAACCCATCTCAACATTACAGAGAGTAAGACAGGGGAACCCATCTCAACATGATGAAGAGTAAGACAGGGGAACCCATCTCAACATAACAGAGAGTAAGACAGGGGAAACCCATCTCAACATGATGAAGAGTAAGACAGGGGAACCCATCTCAACATTACAGAGAGTAAGACAGGGGAACCCATCTCAACATGATGAAGAGTAAGACAGGGGAACCCATCTCAACATTACAGAGAGTAAGACAGGGGAACCCATCTCAACATGATGAAGAGTAAGACAGGGGAACCCATCTCCACATGATGAAGAGTAAGAAAGGGGAACCCATCTCAACATAACAGAGTGTAAGACAGGGAAACCAATCTCAACAAGACAGAGAGTAAGACAGGGGAACCCATCTCAACTTGATGAAGAGTAAGACAGGGGAACCCATCTCAACATAACAGAGAGTAAGACAGGGGAAATCAACTTGCAGGAGAGTAAGACAGGGGAACCCATCTCAACATTACAGAGAGTAAGACAGGGGAACCCATCTCAACATGATGAAGAGTAAGACAGGGGAACCCATCTCAACATTACAGAGAGTAAGACAGGGGAACCCATCTCAACATGACAGAGAGTAAGACAGGGGAACCCATCTCAACATGATGAAGAGTAAGACAGGGGAACCCATCTCAACATAACAGAGAGTAAGACAGGGGAACCCATCTCAACATCACAGAGAGTAAGACAGGGGAACCCATCTCAACATCACAGAGAGTAAGACAGGGGAACCCATCTCAACATGACAGAGAGTAAGACAGGGGAACCCATCTCAACATGATGAAGAGTAAGACAGGGGAACCCATCTCAACATAACAGAGAGTAAGACAGGGGAAACCATCTCAACATGACAGAGAGTAAGACAGTGGGACCCATCTCAACATAACAGAGAGTAAGACAGTGGAACCCATCTCAACATGATGAAGAGTAAGACAGGGGAACCCATCTCAACTTGAGGAAGAGTAAGACAGGGGAACCCATCTCAACATAACAGAGAGTAAGACAGGGGAACCCATCTCAACATAACAGAGAGTAAGACAGGGGAACCCATCTCAACATGACAGAGAGTAAGACAGGGGAACCCATCTCAACATAACAGAGAGTAAGACAGGGGAAACCATCTCAACATAACAGAGTAAGACAGTGGAACCCATCTCATCATGATGAAGAGTAAGACAGTGGAACCCATCTCAACATGATGAAGAGTAAGACAGGGGAACCCATCTCAACATAACAGAGAGTAAGACAGGGGAACCGATTTCAAAACAAAAATGTTACTCTTCTACAGACACAGACGATTTAATATTTTCACCAGTGGGAATGGTAAAGGTCGAAACCCATCTGTTAAAATCAATAAATGACAAACTGGATATACTTGAATTAGTTAGTAAGGATAGAAAAGAGTTGAAGGCCTCAGGATGAGTGATGAAAAAACTGCAACATTGGAGAAAGACACATACAAGCTAAAAGGGGCAGTTAGTACGATAGAAACGGACGTTAATGAACTTGTCACGTAGAGTAGGCCAGAAGGCTAAACTGGATAACCTAACCTCTATCAAAATAAGAAGATGGCGGAACCGCAAAAGTTCTTCTGTGCAAAGGTGTTTATTTACAAGTGATTCCGGAACAAAAAAACAACAGTACTGCCATCAAGGTCTACCTTATGGGACAGCTTAAAAACAATGCTGCCCCATCCACAGCTCAATCCAAAACAAAAACCTCCCCATGACTGAAAGAGAGGCTCCTTTTGTAGGGCTAGCCCCTCCCCTCAGAACAATTAACCCTAATTAATTAATCAATTAACAATACAAACCTACCTTTTCCATGAACTAAACATACTAAAGGATATACATTGCAACACGGTTTTAAACAATATCACAACATAACATTTACAACATTACCTCACTACTGACAATATCTTTCAATATGCCCATATGCATTACTGAGCCATTTGGGACAGGCACTATAAAGCCAACCCAATTCCCTTAGCTCGGGTCCTTTTCCAGCATACCCGGAAGCTACAGAGATGGAGAGAGAGGAACAGAACAAACAAACAATGCGCTCATCCACAACATTGATAAGTATAATAATTATTGTATCTCTCAAATATGAACACTGACAGGTGTGAAATGCATGCACCAAGACAGAAGTTAATTTGTGTGTCGACCCACATTGTTAACTTATCTTATAATGGCGCAGGGAGGAGTGAAGAATATGTGTGTGCGTTAAAGAACCAAATGCTGCCCGCGGCCAGTGACTGACTTCTACGTCACAGAACTTAAAAATGAGAACATCGTTCTGAGAGAAGCATTACTGGACATACAGACTAGATCCAGGAGAGAGAATCTGGTACCTACAGGTATCCAAGAGAAAGAATCTGGTACCTACAGGTATCCAGGAGAGAGAATCTGGTACCTACAGGTGTCAGGATTTGGCCAGGGTTGTTCCGGTTTTTGGTCACTAGATGCCCCCATTGTGCCTTTTGACCTTTTGTTTTCCCTAGATCCCCATTATTATTTGCACCTGTGCCTCGTTTCCCCTGATTGTATTTAAACCCTTTGTTTTCCTCAGTTCTTGGCTCTGTGTTTGTATGTCACCACTGATAAATCCACCATAATTGAGAATTTCAATAAGCATTTTTCTACGGCTGGCCATGCTTTCCACCTGGCTACTCCTACCCCGGTCAACAGCACTGCACCCCCAACAGCAACTCGCCCAAGCCTTCCCCATTTCTCCTTCTCCCAAATCCATTCTGCTGATGTTCTGAAAGAGCTGAAAAATCTGGACCCCTACAAATCAGCCGGGCTAGACAATCTGGACCCTTTCTTTCTAAAATTATCTGCCGAAATTGTTGCCACCCCTATTACTAGCCTGTTCAACCTCTCTTTCGTGTCGTCTGAGATTCCAAAGATTGGAAAGCAGCTGCGGTCATCCCCCTCTTCAAAGGGGGGGGACACTCTTGACCCAAACTGCTACAGACCTATATCTATCCTACCATGCCTTTCTAAGGTCTTCGAAAGCCAAGTCAACAAACAGATTACCGACCATTTTGAATCTAACCATACCTTCTCTGCTGTGCAATCTGGTTTCAGAGCTGGTCATGGGTGCACCTCAGCCACGCTCAAGGTCCTAAACGTTATCTTAACCGCCATCGATAAGAAACATTACTGTGCAGCCGTATTCATTGATCTGGCCAAGGCTTTCGATTCTGTCAACCACCACATCCTCATCGGCAGACTCGACAGCCTTGGTTTCTCAAATGATTGCCTCGCCTGGTTCACCAACTACTTCTCTGATAGAGTTCAGTGTGTCAAATCGGAGGGTCTGCTGTCTGAACCTCTGGCAGTCTCTATGGGGGTGCCACAGGGTTCAATTCTTGGACCGACTCTCTTCTCTGTATACATCAATGAGGTCGCTCTTGCTGCTGGTGAGTCCCTGATCCACCTCTACGCAGACGACACCATTCTGTATACTTCCGGCCCTTCTTTGGACACTGTGTTAACAACCCTCCAGGCAAGCTTCAATGCCATACAACTCTCCTTCCGTGGCCTCCAATTGCTCTTAAATACAAGTAAAACTAAATCCATGCTCTTCAACCGATCGCTACCTGCACCTACCCGCCTGTCCAACATCACTACTTTTGACTTAGAATACGTGGACAACTACAAATACTTAGGTGTCTGGTTAGACTGTAAACTCTCCTTCCAGACCCATATCAAACATCTCCAATCCAAAGTTAAATCTAGAATTGGCTTCCTATTTCGCAACAAAGCATCCTTCACTCATGCTGCCAAACATACCCTTGTAAAACTGACCATCCTACCAATCCTCGACTTTGGCGATGTCATTTACAAAATAGCCTCCAATACCCTACTCAAAAAATTGGATGCAGTCTATCACAGTGCAATCCGTTTTGTCACCAAAGCCCCATATACTGCCCACCATTGCGACCTGTACGCTCTCGTTGGCTGGCCCTCGCTTCATACTCGTCGCCAAACCCACTGGCTCCATGTCATCTACAAGACCCTGCTAGGTAAAGTCCCCCCTTATCTCAGCTCGCTGGTCACCATAGCATCTCCCACCTGTAGCACACGCTCCAGCAGGTATATCTCTCTGGTCACCCCCAAAACCAATTCTTTCTTTGGCCGCCTCTCCTTCCAGTTCTCTGCTGCCAGTGACTGGAACGAACTGCAAAAATCTCTGAAACTGGAAACACTTATCTCCCTCACTAGCTTTAAGCACCAACTGTCAGAGCATCTTACAGATTACTGCACCTGTACATAGCCCACCTATAATTTAGCCCAAACAACTACCTCTTTCCCAACTGTATTTAATGTATTTATTTATTTTGCTCCTTTGCACCCCATTATTTTTATGTCTACTTTGCACATTCTTCCATTGCAAAACTACCATTCCAGTGTTTTACTTGCTATATTGTATTTACTCTGCCACCATGGCCTTTTTTGCCTTTACCTCCCTTCTCACCTCATTTGCTCACATTGTATATAGACTTGTTTATACTGTATTATTGACTGTATGTTTGTTTTACTCCATGTGTAACTCTGTGTCGTTGTATCTGTCGAACTGCTTTGCTTTATCTTGGCCAGGTCGCAATTGTAAATGAGAACTTGTTCTCAACTTGCCCCCCTGGTTAAATAAATGTGAAATAAAAAATAAAAAAATGTTAGCACCCAGCCCTAGTACTCTGTGAACTCTTGTTGATCCCGGTGGACTCTTGTGGAATTCTGTTTTTTTGTTCTTGTTTGTTTGTTTTTGAGTATCTTTTGAGGCTTTTTGTGCTTTACATTCCACCTTGTGGATTTACCTTTTTGTCTTGGAGGATTACCTTTGTTCTTGTGGAATTCCTTTTGAGGTTGTGGAGTTACATGTTTTCCTGAAGAACTTCACTTTTTACTTCATTAAATACACCGTCTCAAGTACTGCTGTGTCTGCCTCATCTTCTGGGTTCTGCCGACTATTCGTGGCTCAGTTGGTTAAGTGACTGTTTCTCACTCCGGAGACCCGGGTTCGTAACCGGGTCCTGACAACAGGTCCAGGAGAGAGAATCTGGTACTTACAGGTATCCAGGAGAGAGAAGGGGAAGTTCCTGAACCTGTAGTTAGAGAGTTCCTCCTTACAGCGCTCCTCCTTACAGAGTTCCTCCTTACAGAGTTCCTCCTTACAGCGCTTCAGATCCCACGCCAAGCTATTGACTGAATCCAACTCGAATGTGTACACCGCTTCGGACGGAGAGGACAGAGCTATAAAATGACCAATCGTTGCCAAATGTGCTTTCTTTAAAGATAAAATAATGGTTAAAAGCCTGGGTAAAAGACTTGCTGGCAGGAACATAGTCAGCAATGACCAGTTCCCGAAGGAAACTGAACGAATGACCAGTTCCCGAAGGAAACTGAACGAATGACCAGATCCTGAAGGAAACTGAACGAATGACCAGTTCCCGAAGGAAACTGAACGAATGACCAGATCCCGAAGGAAACTGAACGAATGACCAGTTCCCGAAGGAAACTGAACGAATGACCAGATCCTGAAGGAAACTGAACGAATGACCAGTTCCCGAAGGAAATTGCAGAATGGCGAATGTGTGGATGGTGTGTGTTTTTTATGTTTGGGAAAGTGTGTGTTGTTTGGGAAAGTGTGTGTTGTTTGGGAAAGTGTGTGTTGTTTGGGAAAGTGTGGAGTTGAGTGAGAAAGGAAATGGTTGCATATCCCAGAACCAATGTATTTCTGTGAGCAGGGGGTGTGAGAGGCTTTCAATGCTGTTCAGATGAGGGATATAGTTTTTATAATGAATTATACATCTTGTTTATTTATTGTCCTCTCATGGTGGAACAGCATTTTAAAACAAATTATACATATAATTTATTTATTGTCCTATTATGGGGAACAGCATTTAAAAAAATACATTATACATCTAATGTATTTATTTATGGTCCTATATTGACAGAACGGTCCACAGCCCTATACCCTAGACACCAACCTGAACGACCCAGATACTGAGGAGAAGTCCCTAATTGTTTTATGGGCCTGCTGTAAGCAGTCTGTATGCAGCCAAAATGCAGTCAGAGACCAAGAGCAGCACTGACCCCTCAAGATTCTGAGCCTGCTTGGCAGGGTTGGTCCTGCTAAGTCAAAGCCCCCTAAAGGGAGAGCATACTATACAAGGACATTCTCAAAGCTGCTAATGAGAACCTTGATGACCTTATACCTAGCCGGTGGGGTTCCCCCACCCAGGCAGTAGCAGTGCTGGCAACACTAGCTGCAGTAACCCATGTGGAGGGGGTCACACTCAGACATTCAGAGAAGGGGTATATTGTTGTTTCCCGGGTGGCACAAAATCAAAGGTCTGACTGCATGGAGATGCTTGGGAATATGGTCAGTATGGGGGACCTTGTTGTGGGTGTTTCAGGGTCTATGGTCAGTACGGGGGACCTTGTGGGTGTTTCAGGGTCTATGGTCAGTATGGGGGACCTTGTTGTGGGTGTTTCAGGGTCTATGGTCAGTACGGGAGACCTTGTTGTGGGTGTTTCAGGGTCTATGGTCAGTACGGGGGACTGTGTTGTGGGTGTTCGAGGGTCTATGGTCAGTACGGGGGACCGTGTTGTGGGTGTTTCAGGGTCTATGGTCAGTACGGGGGACTTTGTTGTGGGTGTTTCAGGCTCTATGGTCAGTACGGGGGACCTTGTTGTGGGTGTTTGAGGGTCTATGGTCAGTACGGGGGACCGTGTTGTGGGTGTTTCAGGGTCTATGGTCAGTACGGGGGACCTTGTTGTGGGTGTTCGAGGGTCTATGGTCAGTACGGGGGACCGTGTTGTGGGTGTTTCAGGGTCTATGGTCAGTACGGGGGACCGTGTTGTGGGTGTTTCAGGGTCTATGGTCAGTACGGGGGACCGTGTTGTGGGTGTTTCAGGGTCTATGGTCAGTACAGGGGACCGTGTTGTGGGTGTTTCAGGGTCTATGGTCAGTACGGGGGACCGTGTTGTGGGTGTTTCAGGGTCTATGGTCAATACGGGGGACCTTGTTGTGGGTGTTTCAGGGTCTATGGTCAGTACGGGGGACCTTGTGGGTGTTTCAGGGTCTATGGTCAGTATGGGGGACCTTGTTGTGGGTGTTTCAGGGTCTATGGTCAGTACGGGGGACCTTGTTGTGGGTGTTTCAGGGTCTATGGTCAGTACGGGGGACTGTGTTGTGGGTGTTTCAGGGTCTATGGTCAGTACGGGGGACCTTGTTGTGGTTATTTCAGGGTCTATGGTCAGTACGGGGGACCTTGTTGTGGGTGTTTGAGGGTCTATGGTCAGTACGGGGGACCGTGTTGTGGGTGTTTCAGGGTCTATGGTCAGTACGGGGGACCTTGTTGTGGGTGTTCGAGGGTCTATGGTCAGTACGGGGGACCTTGTTGTGGGTGTTTCAGGGTCTATGGTCAGTACGGGGGACTTTGTTGTGGGTGTTTCAGGGTCTATGGTCAGTACGGGGGACCTTGTTGTGGGTGTTTGAGGGTCTATGGTCAGTGCGGGGGACCGTGTTGTGGGTGTTTCAGGGTCTATGGTCAGTACGGGGGACCTTGTTGTGGGTGTTTCAGGGTCTATGGTCAGTACGGGGGACCTTGTTGTGGGTGTTTCAGGGGAAGGGGGTGTTGTGGGTGTTTCAGGGGAAGGGGTTATCATCTAGGACGTGACAATGGTTCATAAAATCTCTCCATTTCTGCCCATTTTTTCTGCACGGTCTTGCAGGCCTTCTCATACAGCTGCAACTGTATATGCATTCGCAAATCAAGAGCTTTCTTGAGTTGGGCTCTGGGATGGTGCAACTGTTAAGAATCTGAATCTATGGTTGTTGTGGGAGAAAGGGGTTGAGTGTGTATGAGTGTGTATCCCACCACTGTTGCGAGGGAGTTAAATATGTTAGGTACAATGTAGGATGATTCACAATCATTTTTTGCTAATATAATCATTTCTTGCAATAATGTAATTTTAGTCATGGCAAGAGAGGTAAAATACTTTGCATAAATTGCCTACATTACTACAAATATGAATAGTTAATTATGTAAAATAAGATCAACAGGATTTTATTTGTTATGGCTTTGAATAGTACAAATCGAGGTGAGGGCGATGGAAATGCATTTAGCGGTTGATCTACTTCTGTTCTGTAAATGGCACTGTGTGCTCTTTTCCAAGGATGAATCAATCCCAGTCTCTTCAGGGCTGGTGGTCTGCCGGGCATTGGGATGACAACCCAGCTCGGGATGAGGAGGGCTTTTAGCGGGTGGAATAGTGGGGACCAATTGGAGGTTTACTTCGTAGCAATGCAAATATCATGGTACAGCTATATAGACACTCCATCATCACGTTACTTTTTAATGGTACGTTTACAAACATATATTATGATAAATAGAATTGAAACTTCTGTCTCATTATGATAAATGGTGAAATAACTATAGCCAGTTCTAATTGTAATGGTTTAGCAGATAATAAGAAAAAATGATCAGTATTTACCTGGCTAAAAGAGAAGGAATATAATATATATTGTTTACAGGAAACTCATTCAACAATTTTAGATGAAGTTTTGTGGAAAAAGGTGTCACACCCTGACCATAGTTTGCTTTGCATGTTTCTATGTTTTGTTTGGTCAGGGTGTGATCTGAGTGGGCATTCTATGTTGTGTGTCTAGTTTGTCTGTTTCTATGTTTTGTTTGGTCAGGGTGTGGTCTGAGTGGGCATTCTTTGTTGTGTGTCTAGTTTGTCTGTTTCTATGTTTTGTTTGGTCAGGGTGTGATCTGCGTGGGCATTCTATGTTGTGTGTCTAGTTTGTACGTTTCTATGTTTTGTTTGGTCAGAGTGTGATCTCAGTGGGCATTCTATGTTGTGTGTCTAGTTTGTCTGTTTCTGTGTTTGGGCCTGATATGGTTCTCAATCAGAGGTTAGTCATTGTCTCTGATTGGGAGCCATATTTAGGTAGCCTGTTTGGTGTTGGGTTTTGTGGGTGATTGTTCCTGTCTTTGTGTTTGTTGCACCAGATTGGGGGGGTTGTATTATACATTGTTCAAGTTATCATCTTTATTAAAAGAGTATAAAAATAACCACGCTGCTTTTTGGTCCGCCTCTCCTTCCCAGAAAGAATTCCGTGACAAAACGACTGGGGGGTATAAAGACTTTCAAAAGGGGTCGATTGATTATTTTAAATATGTTATTGGACAATAAACAGATATGGGTTATTAACCTATACGGTCAACATAATGATGAGCTTCTTTGAAGTTATATAGAAGAATTTATCAACCCTAAAAGCAACACAAGACGTTATTATTATGGTGGGAGATTTTAATACGGTCTTAAATACCTCCATGGACCTGAAAGGAAATCACACTACAAACGATCACCCTGAGGCTCTTAAGGAAATCATGAATGTCACGGATATATTGGAATTAGTGGATACATGGAGGCTTAATTAAATACCCTGACCTAGTGAGATATACATGGAGGTTTAATATCCTGACCTAGTGAGATATACATGGAGGTTTAATACCCTGACCTAGTGAGATATACATGGAGGTTTAATACCCTGACCTAGTGAGATATACATGGAGGTTTAATACCCTGACCTAGTGAGATATACATGGAGGTTTAATATCCTGACCTAGTGAGATATACATGGAGGCTTAATTAAATACCCTGACCTAGTGAGATATACATGGAGGAGGTTTAATACCCTGACCTAGTGAGATATACATGGAGGTTTAATACCCTGACCTAGTGAGATATACATGGAGGTTTAATATCCTGACCTAGTGAGATATACACTGAGGTTTAATACCCTGACCTAGTGAGATATACATGGAGGTTTAATATCCTGACCTAGTGAGATATACATGGAGGTTTAATATCCTGACCTAGTGAGATATACATGGAGGTTTAATACCCTGACCTAGTGAGATATACATGGAGGCTTAATACCCTGACCTAGTGAGATATACATGGAGGCTTAATTAAATACCCTGACCTAGTGAGATATACATGGAGGAGGTTTAATACCCTGACCTAGTGAGATATACATGGAGGTTTAATACCCTGACCTAGTGAGATATACATGGAGGCTTAATTAAATACCCTGACCTAGTGAGATATACATGGAGGCTTAATTAAATACCCTGACCTAGTGAGATATACATGGAGGAGGTTTAATACCCTGACCTAGTGAGATATACATGGAGGTTTAATACCCTGACCTAGTGAGATATACATGGAGGCTTAATTAAATACCCTGACCTAGTGAGATATACATGGAGGAGGTTTAATACCCTGACCTAGTGAGATATACATGGAGGTTTAATACCCTGACCTAGTGAGATATACATGGAGGAGGTTTAATATCCTGACCTAGTGAGATATACATGGAGGCTTAATTAAATACCCTGACCTAGTGAGATATACATGGAGGAGGTTTAATACCCTGACCTAGTGAGATATACATGGAGGTTTAATACCCTGACCTAGTGAGATATACATGGAGGCTTAATTAAATACCCTGACCTAGTGAGATATACATGGAGGCTTAATTAAATACCCTGACCTAGTGAGATATACATGGAGGCTTAATTAAATACCCTGACCTAGTGAGATATACATGGAGGCTTAATTAAATACCCTGACCTAGTGAGATATACATGGAGGCTTAATTAAATACCCTGACCTAGTGAGATATACATGGTGGAGGTTAATACCCTGACCTAGTGAGATATACATGGAGGTTTAATACCCTGACCTAGTGAGATATACATGGAGGCTTAATTAAATACCCTGACCTAGTGAGATATACATGGAGGAGGTTTAATACCCTGACCTAGTGAGATATACATGGAGGTTTAATACCCTGACCTAGTGAGATATACATGGAGGCTTAATACCCTGACCTAGTGAGATATACATGGAGGCTTAATTAAATACCCTGACCTAGTGAGATATACATGGAGGAGGTTTAATACCCTGACCTAGTGAGATATACATGGAGGTTTAATACCCTGACCTAGTGAGATATACATGGAGGCTTAATACCCTGACCTAGTGAGATATACATGGAGGCTTAATTAAATACCCTGACCTAGTGAGATATACATGGAGGCTTAATTAAATACCCTGACCTAGTGAGATATACATGAAGGCTTAATTAAATACCCTGACCTAGTGAGATATACATGGAGGCTTAATTAAATACCCTGACCTAGTGAGATATACATGGAGGAGGTTTAATACCCTGACCTAGTGAGATATACATGGAGGTTTAATACCCTGACCTAGTGAGATATACATGGAGGCTTAATTAAATACCCTGACCTAGTGAGATATACATGGAGGCTTAATTAAATACCCTGACCTAGTGAGATATACATGGAGGAGGTTTAATACCCTGACCTAGTGAGATATACATGGAGGTTTAATACCCTGACCTAGTGAGATATACATGGAGGCTTAATTAAATACCCTGACCTAGTGAGATATACATGGAGGTTTAATACCCTGACCTAGTGAGATATACATGGAGGTTTAATACCCTGACCTAGTGAGATATACATGGAGGAGGTTTAATATCCTGACCTAGTGAGATATACATGGAGGCTTAATTAAATACCCTGACCTAGTGAGATATACATGGAGGAGGTTTAATACCCTGACCTAGTGAGATATACATGGAGGTTTAATACCCTGACCTAGTGAGATATACATGGAGGCTTAATTAAATACCCTGACCTAGTGAGATATACATGGAGGAGGTTTAATACCCTGACCTAGTGAGATATACATGGAGGTTTAATACCCTGACCTAGTGAGATATACATGGAGGAGGTTTAATATCCTGACCTAGTGAGATATACATGGAGGCTTAATTAAATACCCTGACCTAGTGAGATATACATGGAGGAGGTTTAATACCCTGACCTAGTGAGATATACATGGAGGTTTAATACCCTGACCTAGTGAGATATACATGGAGGCTTAATTAAATACCCTGACCTAGTGAGATATACATGGAGGCTTAATTAAATACCCTGACCTAGTGAGATATACATGGAGGCTTAATTAAATACCCTGACCTAGTGAGATATACATGGAGGCTTAATTAAATACCCTGACCTAGTGAGATATACATGGAGGCTTAATTAAATACCCTGACCTAGTGAGATATACATGGTGGAGGTTAATACCCTGACCTAGTGAGATATACATGGAGGTTTAATACCCTGACCTAGTGAGATATACATGGAGGCTTAATTAAATACCCTGACCTAGTGAGATATACATGGAGGAGGTTTAATACCCTGACCTAGTGAGATATACATGGAGGTTTAATACCCTGACCTAGTGAGATATACATGGAGGCTTAATTAAATACCCTGACCTAGTGAGATATACATGGAGGAGGTTTAATACCCTGACCTAGTGAGATATACATGGAGGTTTAATACCCTGACCTAGTGAGATATACATGGAGGCTTAATACCCTGACCTAGTGAGATATACATGGAGGCTTAATTAAATACCCTGACCTAGTGAGATATACATGGAGGCTTAATTAAATACCCTGACCTAGTGAGATATACATGGAGGCTTAATTAAATACCCTGACCTAGTGAGATATACATGGAGGCTTAATTAAATACCCTGACCTAGTGAGATATACATGGAGGTTTAATACCCTGACTTAGTGAGATATACATGTAGGAGGTTTAATACCCTGACCTAGTGAGATATACATGGAGGTTTAATACCATTTACATTACATTACATTTAAGTCATTTAGCAGACGCTCTTATCCAGAGCGACTTACAAATTGGTGCATTCACCTTATGACATCCAGTAGAACAGTCACTTTACAATAGTGCATCTAAATCTTAAAGGGGGGGGGTGAGAAGGATTACTTATCCTATCCTAGGTATTCCTTAAAGAGGTTGGGTTTCAGGTGTCTCCGGAAGGTGGTGATTGACCTGACCTAGTGAGATATACATGGAGGTTTAATACCCTGACCTAGTGAGATATACATGGAGGCTTAATTAAATACCCTGACCTAGTGAGATATACATGGAGGTTTAATTAAATACCCTGACCTAGTGAGATATACATGGAGGTTTAATACCCTGACCTAGTGAGATATACATGGAGGAGGTTTAATACCCTGACCTAGTGAGATATACATGGAGGTTTAATACCCTGACCTAGTGAGATATACATGGAGGTTTAATTAAATACCCTGGCCTAGTGAGATATACATGGAGGCTTAATTAAATACCCTGACCTAGTGAGATATACATGGAGGTTTAATATCCTGACCTAGTGAGATATACATGGAGGTTTAATACCCTGACCTAGTGAGATATACATGGAGGTTTAATATCCTGACCTAGTGAGATATACATGGAGGCTTAATACCCTGACCTAGTGAGATATACATGGAGGTTTAATTAAATACCCTGACCTAGTGAGATATACATGGAGGAGATTTAATACCCTGACCTAGTGAGATATACATGGAGGTTTAATACCCTGACTTAGTGAGATATACATGTAGGAGGTTTAATACCCTGACCTAGTGAGATATACATGGAGGTTTAATACCATTTACATTACATTACATTTAAGTCATTTAGCAGACGCTCTTATCCAGAGCGACTTACAAATTGGTGCATTCACCTTATGACATCCAGTAGAACAGTCACTTTACAATAGTGCATCTAAATCTTAAAGGGGGGGGGTGAGAAGGATTACTTATCCTATCCTAGGTATTCCTTAAAGAGGTTGGGTTTCAGGTGTCTCCGGAAGGTGGTGATTGACCTGACCTAGTGAGATATACATGGAGGTTTAATACCCTGACCTAGTGAGATATACATGGAGGCTTAATTAAATACCCTGACCTAGTGAGATATACATGGAGGTTTAATTAAATACCCTGACCTAGTGAGATATACATGGAGGTTTAATACCCTGACCTAGTGAGATATACATGGAGGAGGTTTAATACCCTGACCTAGTGAGATATACATGGAGGTTTAATACCCTGACCTAGTGAGATATACATGGAGGTTTAATTAAATACCCTGGCCTAGTGAGATATACATGGAGGCTTAATTAAATACCCTGACCTAGTGAGATATACATGGAGGTTTAATATCCTGACCTAGTGAGATATACATGGAGGTTTAATACCCTGACCTAGTGAGATATACATGGAGGTTTAATATCCTGACCTAGTGAGATATACATGGAGGCTTAATACCCTGACCTAGTGAGATATACATGGAGGTTTAATTAAATACCCTGACCTAGTGAGATATACATGGAGGAGATTTAATACCCTGACCTAGTGAGATATACATGGAGGAGGTTTAATACCCTGACCTAGTGAGATATACATGGAGGAGGTTTAATATCCTGACCTAGTGAGATATACATGGAGGTTTAATACCCTGACCTAGTGAGATATACATGGAGGTTTAATACCCTGACCTAGTGAGATATACATGGAGGTTTAATATCCTGAGCTAGTGAGATATACATGGCAGAGGCTTAACTTCGGTATCGGTGTCCCTTCCACGGGAAGGTTGAGCTAAAGTAGGCTAATGTGATTAGCATGAGGTTGAGCTAATGTAGGCTAATGTGATTAGCATGAGGTTGAGCTAACGTAGGCTAATGTGATTAACATGAGGTTGAGGTAACGTAGGCTAATGTGATTAGCATGAGGTTGAGCTAACGTAGGCTAATGTGATTAGCATGAGGTTGAGCTAACGTAGGCTAATGTGATTAGCATGAGGTTGAGCTAACATAGGCTAACGTGATTAGCATGAGGTTGAGCTAACATAGGCTAATGTGATTAGCATGAGGTTGTAAGTAACAAGAACATTTCCCAGGACATAGACATATCTGGTATTGGAAGAAAACTTAAATTCTTGTTAATCTAACTAAAGTGAACGAATACCATGCTATTGTTTGAGGAGAGTGCATCATTTTGAACATAACACATTATTAATGAACAAATTAGGCACATTTGGGCAGTCTTGACACAAAATTTTGAACAGAAGTCAAATGGTTCACAGTCTAAAACTTTGCACATACACTGATGCCATCTAGTGGCCAGAATCTAAATTGCACCTGGGCTGGTATAATACATCATAGCCTTTCTCTTGCATTTCAAAGATGATGTGACAAACAAAATAAAAAGAACGGTTTGGATTTTTCTTTCTATAATCTTTTACCAGATCTACTGTGTTATATTCTACTACATTCCTTTCAGATGTTATCTGTTACCAGATCTACTGTGTTATATTCTACTACATTCCTTTCACATAAATTTCAAAGTCTTTCCTTTCAAATGGTACCAAGAAAATGGCCTAGTGGTTAGAGCGTTGGACTAGTAACCGGAAGGTTGGGAGTTCAAACCCCCGAGCTGACAAGGTACAAATCTGTCGTTCTGCCCCTGAACAGGCAGTTAACCCACTGTTCCCAGGCCGTCATTGAAAATAAGAATATGTTCTTAACTGACTTGCCTTGTTAAATAAAGGTAAAATTAAAAAGATAAATAAATAAAAAATATATCCTTGATATGAGACTGAGGCTTCAGGGCCTGAGCTACGGGCAGTTAGATTTGGATAAGTCTGTCACGCCCTGACCTTAGTTATCTTTGTTTTCTTTATTATTTTGGTTAGGTCAGGGTGTGACGAGGGTGGTATGTGTGTTTTTGTCTTCTCTGGCGTTTTTGTATATCTATGGAGTTTTGGTATTGTCTAGTTAAATGTAGGTCTATGGTGGCCTGAATTGGTTCCCAATCAAAGGCAGCTGTTTATTGTTGTCTCTGATTGGGGATCCTATTTAGGTTGCCATTTTCCATTTTGGTTTAGTGGGTTATTGTCTATGTGTTTGTCATCACTCGGTTTATATAGCATCGTGTTCGTTCTTTCTTTATTAAAGGAAGAATGTCAATGTCATCAATACGACGGACGTGACAATGTCATTAAGGGTGAACATTTTGAAAAAGGGGCTAATCCTTAAGAGTTTCTCTCTGGCACCAAAAGTAAAAAAAATGTTGATAGGGGTGTAGTGGAAATTTCCTGTATTTACCAAATCATGACAGGGGGCAGAATGTGGTCGGATCATCACATAATTGGCATATATATTACTCTTACAGAATTTCCACGTGGGCGAGGATATTTAATTAAATCAAAGTCTACTGGATGATAAGTTTATAACTGATGTATAGAAATGTCTGCTCTACCAAAATTTCAACCAACTAATTGTGTCACGTTCTGACCTTTATTTCCTGTGTTTTGTATTTAGTTAGTATGGTCAGGGCGTGAGTTGGGTGGGCAGTCTATGTTTGTTTTTCTAGGTTATGGGAATTTCTATGTTTCGGCCTAGTATGGTTCTCAATCAGAGGCAGGTGTCATTAGTTGTCTCTGATTGAGAATCATACTTAGGTAGCCTGGGTTTCACTGTGTGTTTGTTGGGTGATTGTTCCTGTCTCTGTCTCTGCACCAGATAGGACTGTTTTGAGTTTTCACATTTCTTGTTTTTTGTAGTCAGTTGTTCATGTGTACCTTAACGTATTAAAAAGAACCATGGACACTTAGCACGCCGCGTATTGGTCCGCTTCTCTTTCACCACAAATTACAAATTGCAGCATTATAGAGGCAAGTAGACGGGGGAAAAAGTAAGGAACTTGTATGTCATTAAAAACCATAAATGGTTAAAGAAACGTGTGATAAATGAAAAACATATACCAGTTTCATTTAAGGACCATAAAATTGACAGCTGTGCCATATAAATAGCAAAATAGTTGGGAAGAGATTTTCCATGTACCGATTCCATGGCACATGGTTTATGAATTGACACGCAAAACAACGGCGGATTCAAAACTTCACATTTTTCAATTTAAATTATTATATAACATTCTTGAAAACAATAGAATCTTATATATGGGGATACAATCCTTCCCAGCTCTGCAGATTGTGCTGTGAGGAGGCAGAGTTAGATCAATTGATCCTGGACTTCCTGACGGGTAAGTTGTGTTAGTTAACCTGGTTACCCCCAGGTGGTAAGATTAGGCAACAACACATCTGCCACACTGATCCTTAACACTGGGGCCCCTCAGGGATGTGTACTTAGTCCCCTGCTGTACTCCCTGTTCACCCACGACTGCTTGGCCAAACGCAACTCCAACACCATCATTAAGTTTGCCGACAACACAACAGTTGTATGCCTGATCACCGACGATAAGATGACCTATAGGGAGGAGGTCAGAGAACTGGCAGTGTGGTGCAAGGACAACAACATCTCCCTGTATGTATGTATATATATGTGTGTGTGTGTGTGTGTGTGTGTGTGTGTGTGTGTGTGTGTGTGTGTGTGTGTGTGTGTGTGTGTGTGTGTGTGTGTGTGTGTGTGTGTGTGTGTGTATTGCACATATACAGTTAAAATCAGAAGTTTAATGAACTCAGGTTGGAGTTATTAAAACTTGTTTTTCAACCACTCCACAAATTTCTTGTTAACAAACTATAGTTTTGGCAAGTCGGTTAGGACATCTACTTTGTGCATGACACTATTCATTTTTTCCAACAATTGTTTACAGACAGATTATTTCACTTATAATTCACTGTATCACAATTCCAGTGGGTTAGAAGTATACATACACTAAGTTTACTGTGCCTTTAAACAGCTTGGAAAATTCCAGAAAACAATGTCATGGCTTTAGAAGCTTCTGATAGTGTAATTTACATAATTTGAGTCAATTGGAGGTGTACCTGTAGATGTATTTCAAGGCCTACCTTCAAACTCAGTGCCTCTTTGCTTGACATCATGGGAATTTCAAAGGAAATCAGCCAAGACCTCAGAAAACAATTGTAGAACTCCACAAGCCTGGTTCATCATTGGGAGCAATTTCCAAATGCCTGAAGGTACCACGTTCATCTGTACAAACAATTATACTCAAGTATAAAAACCATGGAACCACGCAGCCGTCATACCGCTCAGGAAGGAGACGCTTTCTGTCTCCTAGAGATGAACGTACTTTGGTGCAAAAAGTGCAAATCACTCCCAGAACAACAGCAAAGGACCTTGTGAAGATGCTGGAGGAAACAGGTACAAAAGTATCTATATCCACAGTAAAACGAGCCCTATATCGACATAACCTGAAAGGCCGCTCAGCAAGGAAGAAGCCACTGCTACAAAAGCGCCATAAAACCGCCAGACTACGGTTTGCAACTGCATATGGGGACAAAGATGGTACATTTTGGTCCTCTGGTCTGAGGAAAGAAAAATAGAACTGTCTGGCCATAATGACCATCGTTATGTTTGGAGGATAAAGGGTGAGGCTTGCAAACTGAAGAACACCATCCCAACCATGAAGCACGGGGGTGGCAGCATCATGTTGTGGGGGTGCTTTGCTGCAGGAGGGACTGGTGCACTTCACAAAATAGATGGCAACATGAGGAAGGGAAATTATGTGGATATATTGAAGCAACATCTCAAGATATCAGTCAGGAAGTTAAAGCTTGGTCGCAAATGGCACCAAGCATACTTCCAAGGTTGTGGCAAAATGGCTTAAGGACAACAAAGTCAAGGTATTGGAGTGGCCATCACAAAGCCCTGACCTCAATCCAATAGAAAGTTCATAGGCAGAACTGAAAAAGCTTGTGTGAGCAAGGAGGCCTACACACCCGACTCAGTTACACCAGCTCTGTCAGGAGAATTGGGCCAAAATTCACCCAACTTATTGTGGGAAGTTTGTGGAAGGCTACCTGAAGCATTTCACCCAAGTTAAACAGTTTAAAGGCAATGCTACCAAATACTAATTGAGTGTATGTAAACTTCTAACCCACTGGGAATGTGATGAAAGAAATAAAAGCTGAAATAAATCATTCTCTCTACTAATATTCTGACATTTCACATTCTTAAAATAAAGTGGTGATTCTAACTGACCTAAGAAAGGGATTTTTACTAAGATTAAATGTCAGGAATTGTGAAATACAGAGTTTAATGTAGTCGGCTAAGGTGTATGTAAACTTCCGACTTCAACTGTATCCGTTTTACTGTTTAGAAAAATGAAAGCACTTTGTCACCATCTTTTGTTTGTGATATATAGCGAATGTGCCCACTTTGGTAATGTCACGTTCGCTCTAGGCAACAAGCTGGCAGATACAATGTGGTCAAAGCCTACATGATGATATTATAATGGACAAAAGAGCCAGGTTATTTTAATTTTTCCAACGGCAGCCCAGCATCTGTATGTAACCTTCCGACTTCAACCGTATATGTCTTAACCAAAGACTCCACTACTCAAATATGCATTTCAGTAGGTTGTCAATGCAACAACTGTTGATAGACATAGCTGGTAAATCCGCTCCGTAAGATAGTCTAGCTAGCTACGTTTTCAGATACTGTATTATACGTTTCTAGTTATAGCTAACATTGAACCTGGTTGGTTACCTGTAGATTCATGCAGGGTAGTAAGGACAGAAAACACTCTAAAGTTTCCAAAACTGTCAAAATTCTGTCTGTGAGTATAACAGCAGGCGAAAACCCAACTACGAAAATCCAACTAGAAGTGCCTCTTATTTTGAAATCCCCCTGTTCCATTACATGCCTTCCCTCCATTTAAAGGGATATCAACCAGATTCCTTTCCCTATGGCTTCCACATAGTCTGAACAGTCTTTAGACATAGTTTCAGCCTTTCATTCTGACAAATGAGCGAGAACGATCACATCGCGTCAGTGGATGGCTGGGTGCCAGCAGAGTTTTGCATGCGCTTGGAGCAGGCATTTCTCTCCTATTGAAAAAGCTACGGTCAGGTTGAAATATTATTGATTATTGTAAAAACAACCTGAGGATTGATTATATAAAACGTTTGACATGTTTCTACAAACTTTAAGGATACTATTTGGAATTTTCGTCTGCCCTGTCGTGACGGCTTGAGCCTGTGAATTTCTGAACATAACGCGCCAACCAAATAGAGGTATTTTGGATATAAAAATAATCTTCATGGAACAAAAGGAACATTTATTGTGTAACTCGTCAGTGCAAACATCCGAAGATCATCAAATGTAAGCGATTCATTTTATGGCTTTTCTGACTTTCGTGACCAATCTACTTTGCTGCTAGCTGTTTGTAATGTTTTGTCTGCTGAGAGAGATGTCCTTACATAAACGCTTGGTTTGCTTTCGCTGTAAAGCTTTTTTGAAATCTGACACGCCAGGTGGATTAACAACAAGCTAAACTGTGTTTTGCTCTATTGCACTTGTGATTTCATGAAAATTTAATATTTTTAGTTATTTAATTTGAATTTGGCGCTCTGCAATTCAGCGGATGTTGATGAAAATGTTCATACGAGTATCTCATATCTGCTGAAAGCTTAAATTCTTGTTAATCAAACTGATTTACAGTAGCCATTACAGCGAAAACATTTTTTTAACCTTTATTTAACTAGGCAAGTAAGTTAAGAATAAATTCTTATTTTCAATGAAGGCTTAATGACGGCTTATTTCCTCTGATTTGTCATCCAAAGGGCCCCAGCTATAACATGTAGTGTCGTTGTGTTAGATAAAATCCTTCTTAATATCCCAAAAAGTCTGTTTAGTTGGTGCCATCGATTTGAGTAATCCACTCGTTTAATATGCAGAGAAAGGAATCCGAAAATCTACCCCTAAAACGTTGTTTCCACAAGCCAAAACAGGTTTCTATTTACTCCTCAGATACCCTAAAAGGTAGTCAAACTATATTTCTTACGGAAAGAAGTGTGTTCAATAGGAAACCCATTTTAGCAGGTGCATCCTTATGATGATGATCCAACAATTCACAGCTCAATGGTACTTCACTTTTCTATTGGTTTTCCCATTTCATTGTGGTTTTACGTAAGGGAGGAGTGGGGTATTGGAATAAGTGAGAGTTTAATATATTACTGTAGAGTTTACATTCTCTGTATTTAGGAGCATGACAGAGCACACACCAATTCCGTGTGTTGGTGTTTTTTGTTTTTGATTGGATAGGTAGGTGGGGAGTCTCTCCCGTCTGCGTTTCTCTATTCAGCCAGTAGATGATGGTGTTCCGTACAGGGCTCCACACTCATGCATCGGTAGACTACAGATTCAGAAGAATCCCCAGAAACAGCTACAGGAGGCTGCGCAGCCCGCCTGCCCGGATCTCACCTCTCTCTCTCTCTTTAGTTTATATGCTAGAACATTACTGCGTGCTGGGGCAGCACGTTATCGTTTGCTTTGTTTTATTGCTAAGAGTGAAACTCCCTCGTATTCAAGGTTTCATTCAAAGAAAGTTAATTGTCAATATTGTCTCCGTGGAAAGAGAAAGCGTGGGTGCCGTTAACTCAGCCGGTTATTGCTAGTCTGGCTCAACCCTGCAACGTGTGTCTCTAGAAGAGAGAGATAGTGGGTGTTAACTGTAACTGTGAACTTATTGTCCAAATATGATGACTCAACAATGGAAAGAGACAGCTTGACATCTGTCTGTCATTGTCATTTAAATTGGGCTCCCGAGCAGCGCAGTGGTCTAAGGCACTGCATCTCAGTGCTTGATGCGTCACTACAGACACCCTGGTTCGAATTCAGGCTGTATCACAACAAGCCGCGAGTTGGAGTCCCATACGGCGGCCCATACGGCGGACCAGTGTCGTCGTGGTTTTGCAGGTGTAGGCGGTCATTGCAATTAAGAATTTGTCCTAAAATTACTTGCATCGTTAAACAAACAAAAAAATGAATGCGTGAGGACAGACCAGCAGCCGCTGTCCATTTTCACATAATTATTGCGTTCTGGCGGGAGGTGAGGGTGACAAGTGCCCTACATATTCCATCAATAATAGCAATGAAAAAGTCCCTTAAAAATAAGTTAGCCTGTAAGTTGTTGTTCCTATTCGACCCTTTTTCTTAGGGTGTAGCCGATATTGGAAACAGGAATTTAATTTACCAAAGATATTCATCTTTCAGTGCCAATTTCACCTTATAGCGGGATTTCTTATTGTTTGTTATTAGGCAGACGTGAATGTATACATGCATACAGAGAGGGCTATGGAGCATTAGAGACACAGAGAGATAGAGAGATAGAGAGAGAGAGGGAGAGGAAGAGAGAGAGAGAGAGAGAGAGAGAGAGAGAGAGAGATAGAGAGAGAGAGAGAGGAGAGAGAGAGAGAGAGAGAGGGAGAGAGAGAGAGGAGAGGGAGAGGGAGAGGGAGAGGGAGAGAGAGAGAGAGAGAGAGAGAGAGAGAGAGAGAGAGAGAGAGAGAGAGAGAGAGAGAGAGAGAGAGAGAGAGAGAGAGAGAGAGAGAGAGAGAGAGAGAGAGAGAGAGAGAGAGCGCGCGAGAGAGGGAAGGGGGGCTCATCGAATGAATTGGGTCATACCCGAGCCACCGAGAGAGAGTTCGCTTGCATTGGCCGTCAGTAGGCCTATGTGTGTGTGTGTGTGTGTGTGTGTGTTGAGGGCAGATATTGAAGATGGCAGCCGCAAGTGGAGCAACTTTAAGGAGGAATAGGAAGAGATAGTCTATTATCTGAAACAATTCATTAACGATGCTGTGAAATTCATTTTTAAAACACCGGGCACCTGTCTATGGCGGATTTCCTATTTCACATTGGATTATTAACTTTCTCTTCGATTTAAGCGCGAAGCACACGTTGGTATATCTAGAGGAATAAATGACTATACCGGGGACGGTGTTTTTCTTTCCACTCTGTTTAGAGGAATAAAGGACTATACCGGGGACGGTGTTTTTCTTTCCACTCTGTGTAGAGGAATAAATGACTATACCGGGGACGGTGTTTTTCTTTCCACTCTGTGTAGAGGAATAAATGACTATACCGGGGACGGTGTTTTTCTTTCCACTCTGTGTAGAGGAATAAATGACTATACCGGGGACGGTGTTTTTCTTTCCACTCTGTGTAGAGGAATAAATGACTATACCGGGGACGGTGTTTTTCTTTCCACTCTGTGTAGAGGAATAAATGACTATACCGGGGACGGTGTTTTTCTTTCCACTCTGTGTAGAGGAATAAATGACTATACCGGGGACGGTGTTTTTCTTTCCACTCTATGTAGAGGAATAAATGACTATACCGGGGACGGTGGTTTTCTCGCCACTCTGTTTAGAGGAATAAAGGACTATACCGGGGACGGTGTTTTTCTTTCCACTCTGTTTCCTCTCTGAGCGCACTGTTCTGTCTCTGTGACACTCACATTCAACTCGTAAGCATCTTAATTGAAACATGTCAGGCAAATTATTGGTCTACCTCTTACTTCTGACAGTCTTTCATGCCTGGTAAGTGGTGATATATGTTTGATGTAAAATGTGCTGTTGGGGTTCGGTGTTGACACCCCCTCAAATGTGCTGTTGGGGTTCAGTGTTGACACCCCCTCAAATGTGCTGTTGGGGTTCGGTGTTGACACCCCCTCAAATGTGCTGTTGGGGTTCAGTGTTGACACCCCCTCAAATGTACTGTTGGGGTTCAGTGTTGACACCCCCTCAAATGTGCTGTTGGGGTTCAGTGTTGACACCCCCTCAAATGTGCTGTTGGGGTTCAGTGTTGACACCCCCTCAAATGTGCTGTTGGGGTTCAGTGTTGACACCCCCTCAAATGTGCTGTTGGGGTTCAGTGTTGACACCCCTCAAATGTGCTGTTGGGGTTCAGTGTTGACACCCCCTCAAATGTGCTGTTGGGGTTCAGTGTTGACACCCCCTCAAATGTGCTGTTGGGGTTCAGTGTTGACACCCCTCAAATGTGCTGTTGGGGTTCAGTGTTGACACCCCTCAAATGTGCTGTTGGGGTTCAGTGTTGACACCCCCTCAAATGTGCTGTTGGGGTTCAGTGTTGACACCCCCTCAAATGTGCTGTTGGGGTTCAGTGTTGACACCCCCTCAAATGTGCTGTTGGGGTTCAGTGTTGACACCCCCTCAAATGTGCTGTTGGGGTTCAGTGTTGACACCCCCTCAAATGTGCTGTTGGGGTTCAGTGTTGACACCCCCTCAAATGTGCTGTTGGGGTTCAGTGTTGACACCCCCTCAAATGTGCTGTTGGGGTTCGGTGTTGATTCTCCCTCACGTGTTTTTCTCCATGCAATATACCACAATTAAGTTGATCGATAGCATCATTCATTTCTACAAGACTGGACTGATGTGACATGATATTTACTGAAACTGAATTAGAAATCGATTTTGAGCTTTTAAGAATGTAGCTGTATTGTACAGCCAGTGAATTCTATTGAGCCCAAGCTGTGCAGCCAGCCAGCTGTGCATCTGTGGATCTAGTACATTCATATTCCCAAGTATTACTGTACCAGCCTTAGCCTTTATATTGGTATTAATGTACCAGCCTTAGCCTTTACATTGGTATTAATGTACCAGCCTTACCCTTTATATTGATATTAATGTACCAGCCTTAGCCTTTATATTGGTATTAATGTACCAGCCTTAGCCTTTATATTGGTATTAATGTACCAGCCTTAGCCTTTATATTGGTATTAATGTACCAGCCTTAGCCTTTATATTGAGAATGGCATGCTCTGGATAAGAGCGTCTGCTAAATGACTTAAATGTAAATGTAAATGTAATGTCTTTACATTGTGCTGTAACATGTTAGAACAACAATAGGTTCCAGAAGACTATAAGATACATCTCAGTCGTGGTAATATTCTACAAATACGTACAAGATGTCTACCACCTGTTATTTCTGCAATGTGTCTGAAGCGAAACATACATTTAGCATGTCCTTAGCTTATTGTAGCTAAATGTATGCCCAACATATCGCAGTAGGAATTTCAGGAAATTTCCGTTAAACTAAAAAAAAAATGTAACCTTTATTCAACTAGGCAAGTCAGTTAAGAACAAATTCTTATTTACAATGACGGCCTACCAGGGAACAGTGGGTAAACTGCCTTGTTCAGGGGCAGAATGACAGATTTTTATCTTATTAGCTCGGGGATTCGATCCAGAATCCTTTAACCACTAGGCTACCTGCCACCCATTTAGGCTACCTGGCCCAACACTCTAACCCAGGCTAGGCTAACCCTAGGCCACCCATACACTCTAACCACTAGGCTAACCTGCCGCCCATACACTCTAACCACTAGGCTACCTGCCGCCCATACACTCTAACCACTAGGCTACCTGCCGCCCATACACTCTAACCACTAGGCTACCTGCCGCCCATACACTCTAACCACTAGGCTACCTGCCGCCCATACACTCTAACCACTAGGCTACCTGCCGCCCATACACTCTAACCACTAGGCTACCTGACGCCTCTACACTCTAACCACTAGGCTACCTGCCGCCTCTACACTCTAACCACTTGGCTACCTGCCTCCTCTACACTCTAACCACTAGGCTACCTGCCGCCCATACACTCTAACCACTAGGCTACCTGCCGCCCATACACTCTAACCACTAGGCCTCTACACTCTAACCACTAGGCTACCTGCCTAACCCTCTACCTGCCGCCCATACACTCTAACACTCTAACCACCTAACCAGGCTACCTGCCGCCCCTACACTCTAACCACTAGGCTACCTGCCTCCTCTACACTCTAACCACTAGGCTACCTGCCTCCTCTACACTCTAACCACTAGGCTACCTGCCGCCTCTACACTCTAACCACTAGGCTACCTGCCTCCTCTACACTCTAACCACTAGACTACCCTGCCACCCCTACACTCTAACCACTAGGCTACCTGCCGCCTCTACACTCTAACCACTAGGCTACCTGCCTAACCACTAGGCTACCTGCCTCCTCTACACTCTAACCACTAGGCTACCTGCCTAACCCTCTACACTCTAACCACTAGGCTACCTGCCTCCTCTAACCACAGGCTACCTGCCGCCTCTAACTAACCACTAGGCTGCCACCCGTACACTCTAACCACTGCTGCCTCTACACTCTAACCACTAGGCTACCTGCCGCCTCTACACTCTAACCACTACACTAATTGATGGGAAATGATGTAAATATATCACTAGCCACTTTAAACAATGCTACCTTATATGATGTTACTTACCCTACATTATTAATCTCATATGCATATGTATATACTGTACTCTACATCATCGACTGCATCCTTATGTAATACATGTATCACTAGCCACTTTAACTATGCCACTTTGTTTACTTTGTCTACACACTCATCTCATATGTATATACTGTACTTGATACCATCTACTGTATGCTGCTCTGTACCATCACTCATTCATATATCCTTATGTACATATTCCTTATCCCCTTACACTGTGTATAAGACAGTAGTTTTGGAATTGTTAGTTAGATTACTTGTTGGTTATCACTGCATTGTCGGAACTAGAAGCACAAGCATTTCGCTACACTCGCATTAACATCTGCTAACCATGTGTATGTGACAAATACAATTTGATTTGATTTGACCACTAGGCTACCTGCCGCCTCTACACTCTAACAACTAGGCTACCTGCCTCCTCTACACTCTAACCACTACCATTTGACAGCTACATTAATACCATTTGACAGCTACACTAATACCATTTGACAGCTACATTAATACCATTTGACAGCTACATTAATACCATTTGACAGCTACATTAATACCATTTGACAGCTACATTAATACCATTTGACAGCTACATTAATACCATTTGACAGCTACACTAATACCATTTGACAGCTACATTAATACCATTTGACAGCTACATTAATACCATTTGACAGCTACATTAATACCATTTGACAGCTACATTAATACCATTTGACAGCTACATTAATACCATTTGACAGCTACATTAATACCATTTGACAGCTACATTAATACCATTTGACAGCTACATTAATACCATTTGACAGCTACATTAATACCATTTGACAGCTACATTAATACCATTTGACAGCTACATTAATACCATTTGACAGCTACATTAATACCATTTGACAGCTACATTAATACCATTTGACAGCTACACTAATACCATTTGACAGCTACATTAATACCATTTGACAGCTACACTAATACCATTTGACAGCTACACTAATACCATTTGACAGCTACATTAATACCATTTGACAGCTACATTAATACCATTTGACAGCTACATTAATACCATTTGACAGCTACACTAATACCATTTGACAGCTACACTAATACCATTTGACAGCTACATTAATACCATTTGACAGCTACATTAATACCATTTGACAGCTACATTAATAAGCCATGCAAATGTACTGTGTTCAGGTTAGCTATACATCATGATTTCAGCACTTCCTAAATGCTGTGCACTACTGTCGAGATATGATTTATTATTTTTTTAATTGTTTTCCCCACAATCTAATTAGATCTTTATTTTTGTAGTTCTCCAAAAATGGAATATGAAGAAGAGTATGAGGATGTTACCATGAACCAAAAGTTGGCTCCGAAGACGATGGAGGCAGACACCACAGAGATTCTGAACAATTTACTCAAGGAATACGATAAGAAACTACGGCCAGATATTGGAGGTAAGTCGCTGGCTGATATGGATAAAGTGTGCCCGTTTAAACTAGTGGTGCACTGTGACCGCTGTCCAGGGTGCTGAAAACAATGCTGTGGTCAGTGCGCTGTCCACGACACTGACAAACTGACAGTAGTGCTGCGTGTACAGTGGTGCTGAAAGTATATGTTGGCACTGTCCGTGGTGCTGAATGCAATGCTGTGGTCAGTGCGCTGTCCACGACACTGACAAACTGGCAGTAGTGCTGCGTGTACAGTGGTGCTGAAAGTATATGATTGTGGTGCTGAAAGTGTGTGCGATCATTGGTGTGGAGCTGATGCGTGCCATACACTAGGGACATTAACCATTCACCCCCCTACCACACAGAAGGAGTATCACGTAATAATTTATGATAAAACATTCAAAAGAAGTGCGCTGTATAGGAAATAGGTGATCATTTGGGATGCAGGCATGGAACTGAGCGAGACTCATTACAGAGGAGGTGGAAAACTCAGCTCAAGTCCAAAAAGAGCTGCACGTTCTGGTTTTATGATTTGAGAGGCAGGCATGCAGGAAGTGAGATTTCTCTTTTGGATAGTAGTGTCTCGACTAATGATATAGATCAATGTGCAGGTGAAAATGTGAAACAAGGATAACAAATGGACACGTCATAAGCGATGGCAAGATGTGTAGAATTGCAAGAAAATTTGCTTTAATGGTCAACTTTGAGCAGGAAAAATGGTCCCAACTCCTCCTGTTTCTCTATTTTTCAACATAAATGGGGTTGTGCCTTTGGTGGTTCATCGACGTGTCATTCTGGTCATGCACATTCTGGTCATGCACTTAGCTAGTTTGTCAGCTAACTGTAGCCCAATGTAGCTGTAACCCACTGTAGCTGTAGCCCACTGTAGCTGTAGCCCGCTGTAGCTGTAGCCCGCTGTAGCTGTAGCCCGCTGTAGCTGTAGCCCAGCTGTAGCTGTAGCCTGCTGTAGATGTAGCCCACTGTAGCTGTAACCCTCTGTAGCTGTAGCCCCCTGAAGCTGTAGCCCACTGTAGCTGTAGCCCACTGTAGCTGTAACCCACTGTAGCTGTAGCCCACTGTAGCTGTAGCCCACTGTAGCTGTAGCCCACTGTAGCCCGCTGTAGCCCACTGTAGCTGTAGCCCACTGTAGCTGTAGCCCACTGTAGCCCACTGTAGCTGTAGCCCACTGTAGCCCACTGTAGCTGTAGCCCACTGTAGCTGTAGCCCACTGTAGCTGTAGCCCACTGTAGCTGTATCCCACTGTAGCTGTAGCCCGATGTAGCTGTAACCCACTGTAGCTGTAGCCCACTGTAGCTGTAGCCCGATGTAGCTGTAACCCACTGTAGCTGTAGCCCACTGTAGCTCGCTGTAGCCCACTGTAGCTCGCTGTAGCCCACTGTAGCTGTAGCCCACTGTAGCTGTAGCCCACTGTAGCTGTAGACCGCTGTAGCCCACTGTAGCCCACTGTAGCTGTAGCCCGATGTAGCTGTAGCCCACTGTAGCTGTAGCCTGCTGTAGCCCGCTGTAGCCCACTGTAGCTGTAGCCCACTGTAGCTGTAGCCCACTGTAGCTGTATCCCACTGTAGCCCACTGTAGCTGTATCCCACTGTCGCTGTAACCCACTGTAGCTGTAGCCCACTGTAGCCCACTGTAGCTGTAGCCCACTGTAGCTGTAGCCTGCTGTAGATGTAGCCCACTGTAGCTGTAGACCACTGTAGCTGTAGCCCACTGTAGCTGTAGCTGTAGCCCACTGTAGCTGTAGCCCACTGTAGCTGTAGCCCGCTGTAGCCCGCTGTAGCCCACTGTAGCTGTAGCCCACTGTAGCTGTAGCCCACTGTAGCTGTAGCCCACTGTAGCTGTAGCCCACTGTAGCTGTAGCCCACTATAGCTGTAGCCCACTGTAGCTGTAGCCCACTGTAGCTGTAGCCCGCTGTAGCCCGCTGTAGCCCACTGTAGCTGTAGCCCACTGTAGCTGTAGCCCACTGTAGCTGTAGCCCACTGTAGCCCACTGTAGCCCACTGTAGCTGTAGCCCACTGTAGCTGTAGCCCACTGTAGCTGTATCCCACTGTCGCTGTAACCCACTGTAGCTGAAGCCCACTGTAGCCCACTGTAGCCCACTGTAGCTGTAGCCCACTGTAGCTGTAGCCTGCTGTAGATGTAGCCCACTGTAGCTGTAGCCCACTGTAGCTGTAACCCACTGTAGCTGTAGCCCACTGTAGCTGTAGCCGTAACCCACTGTAGCTGTAGCCCACTGTAGCTGTAACCCACTGTAGCTGTAGCCCACTGTAGCTGTAGCCCACTGTAGCTGTCAACCATAGTAGCTGTCGCCCGCTGTAGCCCACTGTAGCTGTAGCACACTGTAGCTGTAGCCCACTGTAGCTGTAGCCCACTGTAGCTGTAGCCCACTGTAGCTGTAGCCCACTGTAGCTGTAGCCCACTGTAGCTGTAGCCCACTGTAGCTGTAACCCACTGTAGCTGTAGCCCACTGTAGCTGTAACCCACTGTAGCTGTAACCCACTGTAGCTGTAGCCCACTGTAGCTGTAGCCCACTGTAGCTGTAGCCCACTGTAGCTGTAGCCCACTGTAGCTTTAGCCCGCTGTAGCCCACTGTTGCTGTCGCCCACTGTAGCCCGCTGTAGCCCAGTGTAGCTGTAGCACACTGTAGCTGTAGCCCACTGTAGCTGTAGCTCACTGTAGCTGTAACCCACTGTAGCTGTAGCCCACTGTAGCTGTAGCCCGCTGTAGCCCACTGTAGCTGTCGCCCACTGTAGCTGTCGCCCGCTGTAGCCCACTGTAGCTGTAGCACACTGTTTTTTAAATTTGTTTTTTTACATTTAATTTATTTTGAAAGTAATCTTTCATTGACAAGTTATAAGTGAATTATTGATGCCCAGAGCTGTAAACACACAGAACATTTTAATTGATAGACCTAACAACTATACATGGGCAGATGTTGAAGTAAGTGTGGTCAGGTGTGGACACGGGAAGTTTCCAAGTGTCCCTAAACCTCTCCAAAGTAGCGTATGTCTGTAAATTAGATAATTCCAGTGCTATTATATATTTGCAATCCCTAAATGCTATTTGTTCAGTCTAAAAACACAATTTCTACCATTTCAACCTCACTCCAACATTGTGGTGGTGTCATGGGGAATCCAGGGGATATTCAATTGTCTTTTCAACCTCTCCGAAGTGTCTGAATGTGGTAATTGAATTGTTAAAGACACTGGATGTGTCTAAAAGTAATTGTGCACTATAAAAACTAAATTTCTACAACACCAACCTCTCTCAAACATTGTGGTCGTGTCGAGGGACATATATGGGGGCTATCCATGTGTTTTCATCATATGTTTGATGCATGAAGATATAGTCACTCAAATCAAATCACAAATCACATGCGCCGAATACAACAGGTGTAGTAGACTTTACAGTGAAATGCCGAATACAACAGGTGTAGTAGACTTTACAGTGAAATGCTGAATACAACAGGTGTAGTAGACCTCACAGTGAAATGCTGAATACAACAGGTGTAGTAGACCTTACAGTGAAATGCTGAATACAACAGGTGTAGTAGACCTCACAGTGAAATGCTGAATACAACAGGTGTAGTAGACTTTACAGTGAAATGCTGAATACAACAGATGTAGTAGACCTCACAGTGAAATGCTGAATACAACAGGTGTAGGTTTGAAAATACTAGTAAGAATAAGAAAGTAACAAGCAATTAAAGAGCAGCAGTAAAATAACAATAGCAAGACTATACACATGGGGGTACCGGAACAGAGTCAATGTGTGGGGCACCAGTTAGTTGAGGGCACCGGTTAGTTGAGGGCACCGGTTAGTTGAGGGCACCGGTTAGTTGAGGGCACCGGTTGGTTGAGGGCACCTGTTGGTTGAGGGCACCTGTTGGTTGAGGGCACCTGTTGGTTGAGGGCACCTGTTGGTTGAGGGCACCTGTTAGTTGAGGGCACCTGTTGGTTGAGGGCACCTGTTGGTTGAGGGCACACACACACACACACACACACACACACACACACACACACACACACACACACACACACACACACACACACACACACACACACACACACACACACACACACACACACACACACACACACACACACACACGCACTCACACACACACACACACACACACAAGCACACAAACAGCTGTTGGATTGTCCCTGGTTAGAGGAAACCACTCCACTGTAACCCCTGGCACAGAGTAAAATCCCCCTGGTACAGAGTAAAATCCCCCTGGTACAGAGGAAACATCCCCTTGGCACAGAGGAAACATCCCCCTGGCACAGAGGAAACATCCCCCTGGCACAGAGGAAACATCCCCCTGGTACAGAGTAAAATCCCCCTGGTACAGAGGAAACATCCCCCTGGTACAGAGGAAACATCCCCCTGGCACAGAGTAAAAATCCCCCTGGTAAATGTACAGAGTAAAATCCCCCGGGTACAGAGTAAAATCCCTCTGGTACATAGTAAACATTCCCCTAGTACATTTACATTTACATTTAAGTCATTTAGCAGACGCTCTTATCCAGAGCGACTTACAAATTGGTGCATTCACCTTATGACATCCAGTGGAACAGCCACTTTACAATAGTGCATCTAAATCTTTTAAGGGGGGGGGGTAGAAGGATTACTTTATCCTATCCTAGGTATTCCTTAAAGAGGTGGGGTTTCAGGTGTCTCCGGAAGGTGGTGATTGACTCCGCTGTCCTGGCGTCGTGAGGGAGTTTGTTCCACCATTGGGGGGCCAGAGCAGCGAACAGTTTTGACTGGGCTGAGCGGGAACTGTACTTCCTCAGTGGTAGGGAGGCGAGCAGGCCAGAGGTGGATGAACGCAGTGCCCTTGTTTGGGTGTAGGGCCTGATCAGAGCCTGGAGGTACTGAGGTGCAGTTCCCCTCACAGCTCCGTAGGCAAGCACCATGGTCTTGTAGCGGATGCGAGCTTCAACTGGAAGCCAGTGGAGAGAGCGGAGGAGCGGGATGACGTGAGAGAACTTGGGAAGGTTGAACACCAGACGGGCTGCGGCGTTCTGGATGAGTTGTAGGGGTTTAATGGCACAGGCAGGGAGCCCAGCCAACAGCGAGTTGCAGTAATCCAGACGGGAGATGACAAGTGCCTGGATAAGGACCTGCGCCGCTTCCTGTGTGAGGCAGGGTCGTACTCTGCGGATGTTGTAGAGCATGAACGTACAGGAACGGGCCACCGCCTTGATGTTAGTTGAGAACGACAGGGTGTTGTCCAGGATCACGCCAAGGTTCTTAGCACTCTGGGAGGAGGACACAATGGAGTTGTCAACCGTGATGGCGAGATCATGGAACGGGCAGTCCTTCCCCGGGAGGAAGAGCAGCTCCGTCTTGCCGAGGTTCAGCTTGAGGTGGTGATCCGTCATCCACACTGATATGTCTGCCAGACATGCAGAGATGCGATTCGCCACCTGGTCATCAGAAGGGGGAAAGGAGAAGATTAGTTGTGTGTCGTCTGCATAGCAATGATAGGAGAGACCATGTGAGGTTATGACAGAGCCAAGTGACTTGGTGTATAGCGAGAATAGGAGAGGTCCTAGAACAGAGCCCTGGGGGACAGCAGTGGTGAGAGCGCGTGATGAGGAGACAGATTCTCGCCACGCCACCTGGTAGGAGCGACCTGTCAGGTAGGACGCAATCCAAGCGTGGGCCGGGCCGGAAATGCCCAACTCGGAGAGGGTGGAGAGGAGGATCTGATGGTTCACAGTATTGAAGACAGCCGATAGGTCTAGAAGGATGAGAGCAGAGGAGAGAGAGATAGCTTTAGCAGTGCGGAGCGCCTCCGTGATACAGAGAAGAGCAGTCTCAGTTGAATGACTAGTCTTGAAACCTGACTGATTTGGATCAAGAAGGTCATTCTGAGAGAGATAGCGGGAGAGCTGGCCAAGGACGGCACGTTCAAGAGTTTTGGAGAGAAAAGAAAGAAGGGATACTGGTCTGTAGTTGTTGACATCTGAGGGACCGAGTGTAGGTTTTTTCAGAAGGGGTGCAACTCTCGCTCTCTTGAAGACGGAAGGGACGTAGCCAGCGGTCAGGGATGAGTTGATGAGCGAGGTGAGGTAAGGGAGAAGGTCTCCGGAAATGGTCTGGAAAAGAGAGGAGGGGATGGGGTCAAGCGGGCAGTACTTGATGCTGGGTTATTGATGCTGGGTTACTAATGCTGGGTTATTGATGCTGAGTTATTGATGCTGAGTTATTGATTCTGGTTTATTGATGCTGGGCTACTGATGCTGGTTTATTGATGCTGGGCTACTGATGCTGGTTTATTGATGCTGGGTTACTGATGCTGGGTTACTGATGCTGGGTTACTGATGCTCAGTTTTAGATACTGGGTTACTGATGCTGGGTTACTGATGCTGGGTTTTTGATGCTGGGTTATTGATGCTGGGCTACTGATGCTGGTTTATTGATGCTGAGTTATTGATGCTGGGTTATTGATCTATGACCCAACGTGTCAGATCAGAAGACTGGAGGTATGGTTTAGTAGGGGCGGGGCTTTCAGATAGTTATTTTTAGCCACCCATGAGAATAAATGCCCTCCCTGTTCATCTGTTCTGTTGTATAGATATCACGTGTTAAGGTCGAATGCTGACATTTTTGTGGCTTCTATGAGGCTTACAGAAGTGGCTGAACCCTATGTCACAGCCGCTGACAAAGCACATGTCTGCAATCCTTACTTTGTCACTCAGGAGAAGAGAGGGTTTCATCACTGTAAAACATTCAGAGATCGATTTTATAGGTGAAAGGTGACTTCCTGTCAAGTCCAGGAAGCCAAGCTAGCGCTCTGTGAAACGTTCACAGTGATGAGGGCAGACGTTTTGATCAAGAGAGACCTTTAGAAAATGTTCCCCAAAAAATATAAACATACTAATATGTATTTTACGGAAGAAGGTGAAGGAAGGTGAAATATTATAGTTAGTCAGTTTTTATAATATGATTATACTATATTTAGAAAAACATATCTCATTTCATAAAGTTTTTATGGACATACATCATATAACATGGATTATATTGTATCATATTTGTACTGGAGCTGTTGTCCTCAAAAGTAACTCAGCAATGTATAACTATTTTTACCAGAAAGGTGAGATTTGAACCTTTCTTCATCCCTTTACACCTGTGTGTATAAGGTAGTAGTTGTGGAATTGTTAGGTTAGATCACTCGTTGGTTATTACTGCATTGTCGGAACTAAAAGCACAAGCATTTCACTACACTCGCATTAACATCTGCTAACCATGTGTATGTGACCAATAACGATTTGATTTGGTATATGTGTAGCCGATGTGAAATTGCTAGCTAGTTAGCGGTGGTGCGCGCTAGTGGCGTTTCAATCGGTGACGCCACTCGCTCTGAGACCTTGAAGTAGTGGTTCCCCTTGCTCTGCAATGGCAGCATCTTTAGTGGAGCGATGGGTAACGATGCTTCGAGGGTGACTGTTGACGTGTGCAGAGCGTCCCTGGTTCGCGCCCCCAGGTCGGGGCGCGGGGACGGACGTCAAAGTCTATACTGTTACATATGCAGCATTACTAGTTATTCTTTATGGCCCTTTGATGATAAATGATTTATTTTGGGGATTACATAGAGTTACATTTAACTCGTTTTATTACGGAAGAAGAATGTGTCAAATGCAACCACAACAAAAATCTGCAGTTGTTGTTCTTCTTCTGTTGGTTTTATGGTCGACCACAACCCCAAAAGGTGTATTGCCGCCACCTACTGGACAGTTTGAAAAACCAAAAAAAAAAAAAAAAATCCATATGTGATAGGGAAACCAAGTTAATCCACCCAATAAAAATGGTACAATGACAAAACCAAAACAAAACTTATTTATTCTTTCAAATCTCCATATCTCTCTTCTCAGGCTCTAGGACCTGAGAGGGTGGTACGGCTCTAGGACCCGAGAGGGTGGTACGGCTCTAGGACCTGAGAGGGTGGTACGGCTCTAGGACCCGAGAGGGTGGTGCGGATCTAGGACCCGAGAGGGTGGTACGGCTCTAGGACCCGAGAGGGTGGTACGGCTCTAGGACCCGAGAGGGTGGTGCGGATCTAGGACCCGAGAGGGTGGATCTAGGACCCGGCTCTCTAGGACCCGAGAGGGTGGTGCGGGACCCGAGACGGATCTAGGGTGGTACGGATCTAGGACCCGAGAGGGTGGTAGGACCCGAGACGGATCTATACGGATCCCGAGAGGGTGGTATGGATCTAGGACCCGAGAGGGTGGTACGGATCTAGGACCCGAGAGGGTGGTATGGATCTAGGACCCGAGAGGGTGGTACGGATCTAGGACCCGAGAGGGTGGTACGGATCTAGGACCCGAGAGGGTGGATCTAGGACCCGAGAGGGTGGGGCTCTAGGTGAGAGGGTGGATCTAGGACCCGAGAGGGTGGTACGGATCTAGGACCCGAGAGGGTGGTACGGATCTAGGACCCGAGAGGGTGGTACGGATCTAGGACCTGAGAGGGTGGTACGGATCTAGGACCTGAGAGGGTGGTACGGATCTAGGACCCGAGAGGGTGGTATGGATCTAGGACCTGAGAGGGTGGAACGGCTCTAGGACCTGAGAGGGTGGAACGGCTCTAGGACCCGAGAGGGTGGTACGGCTCTAGGACCCGAGAGGGTGGTACGGCTCTAGGACCCGAGAGGGTGGTATGGATCTAGGACCCGAGAGGGTGGTACGGCTCTAGGACCCGAGAGGGTGGTACGGCTGAGGGTGGTATGGATCTAGGACCCGAGAGGGTGGAACGGTTCTAGGACCCGAGCGGGTGGTACGGCTGAGGGTGGTACGGATCTAGGACCTGAGAGGGTGGTACGGCTCTAGGACCAGAGAGGGTGGTACGGATCTAGGACCTGAGAGGGTGGTACGGCTTGTGACAATATTCCATGTAATCTTTCATTCCCAGGAACCGCTCCGCCACATCCACTAGGGTATCTATCTTCCTGGACCTTCTCTCCACCTTGGCAGTGGCATTAATTACCACAGCATAAAGGCCACAAAGTCCACCTTCTTTAACTTTAAAATGTAGGGTTCCAGCTGGTGAAAGGCAACCCCTGCAGCCTGCAGTGAAGGCCTATCCACCACCATGGACTCTTCAGGAGCACCATTCAAACCCTTTAAAAATGCTCTGGACAGCCCTGACTCTGGCCACCTCATTCCAAACACGTGGCTTCATATGGTTCCCACCGCAATTGCAACATGTCACATGTCACTTTTAAAACACATAATATGATCTTTTTCCACAACTCGGACATCTCTGCTTCTCCCTTCTGTAAACAATTGATACACGACCAGAAGCTTTACAATGCATTGGTCTTGGGATAAATACTGTGAATCTGTCGTTTTAATATATCCTAACTGCACTGGAGCAGGAACAGACTTCATCATATCTAAAAACAATCGACTTTTCTTCATTCTCCACACGATTCATCCGACGTGCATAATTCACTCCATGACTGTGTTTGATCGACTGCCCACGAGACGCCAGATATAACCCCCTTGTGGGTTGCCCTGTTCTGAAGAGACACACGACACTTCAAACTTATCACATTGAGTTAAGACCCAACACACGTTCCTTCTGATAATAAATCAAAACAAGCCCACCTCTCGTGATCCTCACAGCCCTCCCTTTACCCTGCACTCTCTCCACCAGTTTGAAGAACTCAAATATTTTCTTCCAGATTGGTACTCTGCTCAGCTGCTCCTCGTTAACAAGCTAGGACCCCAACCAGATAGGAAGGGTCATTCTAATTACTGTACAGTACTCTTCTCCTTTTCCATTATTTTGGACAATACTTTAATTCTCCTTGGTTCTACCGTCATTTGGGTTCCGAATCCAATTCATCGTCTGCTTCCGCTATCATTAAAAAATAAACGACCAAATTTGTATTAGCAGTATGTAAACTTAACGTGATGAACAGGGCAATACATTTACTCTCATGGGTAGCTAATAAGATCTAGCTGAAAGTTATGCCCCGAATAAGCCACTTCTCCTGAACATAACCTAAGGATTGCATTCAGGTCAACCCAGCACAAGAGTAAAAAATACTAAACGGCTGGTTAAATGAACCCATGTTTGGTTTATTCATATAACCCAACTGGCTGGTTAAATGATGTCTGGTTTATTCATATAACCCAACTGGCTGGGTCAAAATAACACCAGATTTGTTTTGTCCAATATTTACCCAGCACTGGGTTGCTTTTAACCCAGCATGTTTTAGAGTGTCAGTTTAGCTCCTTGTGTTCCAAATGGCACCCTATTCCTTACATGGTGCACTACTTTTGACCAGAGTGGCACCCTATATGATATATAGTGCACTACTTTGACCAGAGTGGCACCCTATTCGATATATAGTGCACTACTTTGACCAGAGTGGCACCCTATATGATATATAGTGCACTACTTTGACCAGAGTGGCCCCCTATATGATATATAGTGCACTACTTTGACCAGAGTGGCCCCCTATATGATATATAGTGCACTACTTTGACCAGAGTGGCCCCCTATATGATATACTACTTTAGTGGCCCCACTACTTTGACCAGAGTGGCCCCCTATATGATATATAGTGCACTACTTTGACCAGAGTGGCCCCCTATATGATATATAGTGCACTACTTTGACCAGAGTGGCCCCCTATATGATATATAGTGCACTACTTTGACCAGAATGGCACCCTATTTGATATATAGTGCACTACTTTGACCAGAGTGGCACCCTATATGATATATAGTGCACTACTTTGACCAGAGCCCTATGTAAGGAATATGGTTCCATTTAGGACTCATAATTTCTGTTTGCATCAGTTGGCTCCAGGACAGATAAGATCCCAGGTTCCCTCCCTGCTTTACCAACAATGCTGTCAGTGCTTTTTGTTGACTTGCGGCCCACTGCCACAGAGAGAATTCACTTCAAACTGCATCTGTTATTCTAATCTCTCTCTCTCTCTCTGTGTCTCTCTCTCTCTCTTCTCTCTCTCTCTCTCTCTCTCTCTCTCTCTCTCTCTCTCTCTCTCTCTCTCTCTCTCTCTCTCTCTCTCTCTCTCTCTCTCTCTCTCTCTCTCTCTCTCTCTGTCTCTTCTCTCTCTCTGTCTCTTCTCTCTCTCTGTCTCTCTCTCTCTCTCTGTCTCTCTTCTCTCTCTGTCTCTCTCTCTCTCTCTCTCTCTCTCTCTCTCTCTCTCTCTCTCTCTCTCTCTCTCTCTCTCTCTCTCTCTCTCTCTCTCTCTCTCTCTCTCTCTCTCTCTCTCTCTCTCTCTCTCTCTCTCTCTCTCTCTCTCTGTCTCTCTCTCTCTCTCTGTCTCTCTCTCTCTCTCTCTGTCTCTCTGTCTCTCTCTCTCTCTCTCTCTCTCTGTCTCTCTCTCTCTCTCTCTCTCTCTCTCTCTCTCTCTCTCTCTCTCTCTCTCTCTCTCTCTCTCTCTCTCTCTCTCTCTCTCTCTCTCTCTCTCTTCGTCTCTCTCTCTGTCTCCTTTCTCTCTCTCTCCCTCTGTCTCCTTTCTCTCCTTTCTCTCTCTCCTATCTCTCTCCTATCTCTCTCCATCTCTCATATCTCTCTGTCTCCTCTCTCTCCTATCTCTCTCTGTCTCTCTCTCTCTCTCGTTTCTCTCTCGTTTCTCTCTCTGTGTCTCCTTTCTCTCTCTCTGTCTCCTTTCTCTCTCTGTCTCCTTTCTCTCTATCTCTCTCTCTCTCTGTCTCCATTCTCTCTCTGTCTCCTCTCTCTATCCTATCTCTCTCCTATCTCTCTCCGTCTCTCTCTCTCTCTGTCTCCTCTCTTTCCTATCTCTCTCTGTCTCTGTCTCTCTCTCTCTCTCTCTCTCTCTCTCTCTCTCTCTCTCTCTCTCTCTCTCTCTCGTTTATCTCTTTCTGTCTCTTTCTCTCTCTGTCTCCTTTCTCTCTCTGTCTCTCTCTCTCTCTCACTCTGATGCCAGATGCAGCAGTGTGCCATTACTGCCATATCTTCATTTGAACTTTGTTCTTAGAGCCACTAATGAGCTGGACTTGTTAAAAGCTTTTTCAGCCCATCATGGATTCTACCTAAACAACAATGAACAGAGGAATTAAAACATTCAAATAGCATCTACTCTGCATTAGGGTAAAACATAAGGATGCTTATTTAAAAAAGTAACTAATATCAACAATAATAAGATATTTTATCCAAAGTGACGTACAGTCTTGCATGCATATGTAGTGTGCTACTTTTGACCAGGACCCATAAGGCTCTGGTCTAAAGTAGTGCACTACATAGGGAATAGGGTGCCATAGGGCTCTGGTCTAAAGTAGTGCACTAAATAGGGAATAGGGTGCCATAGGGCTCTGGTCTAAAGTAGTGCACTAAATAGGGAATAGGGTGCCATAGGGCTCTGATCTAAGTAGTGCACTAGATAGGGAATAGTAGGGTGCCATAGGGCTCTGGTCTAAAGTAGTGCACTAGATAGGGAAGAGGGTGCCGTAGGGCTCTGGTCTAAAGTAGTGCACTACATAGGGAATAGGGTGTCGTAGGGCTCTGGTCTAAAGTAGTGCACTACATAGGCAATAGGGTGCAGTACTGGTTGAGTCAACGTTGTTTCCAGGTGACTTAAATGACACGACGTTGAACCAACGTGGAACAGACGTGGAGTTGTTGTCTGTGCCCAGTGGATTATTAATGCAGGTCTGTTAAGTAACCAGATGCTTTAATTCCCCATATTATGGATGTGAGTTAGACTGCTGTTGGGTGCAACGACTGACTAGTCAGTCTCAGTAGTACTCAGTAGAACATAGAGGTACTGATGGAGATTTGAAGAAAACATAAAGACAAAACAACTACCCATTTGGCCTGCAGCTTTGTAATCGTGAGTGATTTAGATTTGGCCTGCAGCTTTGTAATCGTGAGTGATTTAGATTGGCCTGCAGCTTTGTAATCGTGAGTGATTTAGATTTGGCCTGCAGCTTTGTAATCGTGAGTGATTTAGATTGGCCTGCAGCTTTGTAATCGTGAGTGATTTAGATTGGCCTGCAGCTTTGTAATCGTGAGTGATTTAGATTGGCCTGCAGCTTTGTAATCGTGAGTGATTTAGATTGGCCTGCAGCTTTGTAATCGTGAGTGATTTAGATTGGCCTGCAGCTTTGTAATCGTGAGTGATTTAGATTGGCTTGCAGCTTTGTAATCGTGAGTGATTTAGATTGGCCTGCAGCTTTGTAATCGTGAGTGATTTAGATTGGCCTGCAGCTTTGTAATCGTGAGTGATTTAGATTGGCCTGCAGCTTTGTAATCGTGAGTGATTTAGATTGGCCTGCAGCTTTGTAATCGTGAGTGATTTAGATTGGCCTGCAGCTTTGTAATCGTGAGTGATTTAGATTGGCCTGCAGCTTTGTAATCGAGAGTGATTTAGATTGGCCTGCAGCTTTGTAATCGTGAGTGATTTAGATTGGCCTGCAGCTTTGTAATCGTGAGTGATTTAGATTGGCCTGCAGCTTTGTAATGACTTAGGATTGATTGTGGTCTCTTCCAATCATCACACGAGGATGTGTAATCAAGATGTGGACGATCTCAGTCGGTGAATGTAGAAATACATTTATTTTTACTCATTTCAAATCATTGCTAAGATTGGGATTGTATTTTATTAAAGTTAAAGTTTAATAATTTGAATGTAGCCGTAAAACATTGTATTTTATCCTGGTTCAATTAAAGGTATACTGGTGCTGTGGTGATAGATACTGTCTACGTCCCTAATGGCTCCCTGTTCCCTATGTAGTGCACTACTTTAGACCAGAGCCCTATGGCTCCTTTTTCCCTATGTAGTGTGTAGCCTAGTGGTTAGAGCGTTGGACTAGTAACCGGAAGGTTGTGAGTTCAAACCCCTGAGCTGACAAGGTACAAATCTGTCATTCTGCCCCTGAACAGGCAGTTAACCCACTGTTCCCAGGCCGTCATTGAAAATAAGAATATGTTCTTAACTGACTTGCCTGGTAAAATAAAGGTTAAATTAAATTTAGACCAGAGCTCTATGGCTCCCTTTTCCCTATGTAGTGCACTTCTTTTGACCAGGGATAGGGTGTCATTCAGGGATAGGGTGTCATTTAGGGATAGGGTGTCATTTAGGGATAGGGTGTCATTTAGGGATAGGGTGTCATTTAGGGATAGGGTGTCATTTAGGGATAGGGTGTCATTTAGGGATAGGGTGTCATTTAGGGATAGGGTGTCATTTAGGACTCTCTTTGGGCTCAGGTGCTTGTTGACAGGTCGATGATCTTTCTGTCACAGTAAGAGAAGAAGGTCTGTTAGGTGAATGACACCCAGCACTTTTCGGATGCCCTTTGTGTACATTTATTCTCTGACACGACCAGTCAGTGTTGTTGCTGTTGTCGCCCGAGTGTCAGCTTCCTTTTGGGCTGAAGGCTGACGGAGCAACCCTCCCTCCAAACTGGGCCAGATGCTTCTTCCTCCATGCTGCCCCCTCCCCTCCCCTCTCTCTTTCTTTCTCTCTCACTCTCTGCATCAAGCCTCAGCCCTCAGCCACCCAGAGCAGAGCAACACCATGGAATCATTACCGAGCTAATGGGAAGCATTGGGGAATAACTGGGCTGCTTCGGGAATAACTGGGCTGCTTCGGGAATAACTGGGCTGCTTTGGGAATAACTGGGCTGCTTGGGAATAACTGGGCTGCTTCAGGAAAAACTGGGCTGCTTCAGGAATAACTGGGCTTTATTATTACAGCCCCCCTCCCTTTATTATTACAGCCCCCCTCCCTTTATTATTACTGTCACCCTTATTATTCTATTGATCATATAGAGCTGGCTGAATTTTTCTGTGCATCGGTAGGTCAGTGCAGCTACGTCTGGTAAGACGAGGGGCGGGATTGTATGTCCATTTGTCAATAACAGCTAGTGCAATATTGTATAATCATTTTGTGTAATATTATTAAGGAAGTCTGGAGGTATTGCTCGCCTGAGGTAGAGTACCTCATGACAAGCTGTAGACCACACCATCTACCAAGAGAGTTCTCATCTATCTTATTTGGAGCCATCTATTTACCACCACAGACGAATGCTGGCACTAAGACCACATTCAACCAGCTCTATAAGGCCATAAGCAAACAAGAAATGCTCATGCAGAAGCAGCGCTCCTAGTGGCCGGGGAATATAATGCAGGCAAATCAATATCCGTTTTACCTCATTTTAACCTGCCGTTTTCAAGGAGCGGGACACTAATCCGGAAGCTTATAAGAAATCCCGCTATGCCCTCAGTAGTTAGTACATTCACCTTAAGATAGCTAGGTGAGAAATCCCGCTATGCCCTCAGTAGTTAGTAAATTCACCTTAAGATAGCTAGTTGAGAAATCCCGCTATGCCCTCTGTAGTTAGTACATTCACCTTAAGATAGCTAGGTGAGAAATCCCGCTATGCCCTCTGTAGTTAGTACATTCACCTTAAGATAGCTAGGTGAGAAATCCCGCTATACCCTGAGTAGTTAGTACATTCACCTTAAGATAGCTCGGCTATACCCTGAGTAGTTAGTACATTCACCTTAAGATAGCTCGGTGAGAAATCCCGCTATGCCCTCAGTAGTTCGTACATTCACCTTAAGATAGCTGGGTGAGAAAGCCCGCTATACCCTGAGTAGTTAGTACATTCACCTTAAGATAGCTCGGTGAGAAATCCCGCTATGCCCTCAGTAGTTCGTACATTCACCTTAAGATAGCTGGGTGAGAAAGCCCGCTATTCCGACGAACAATCGAAAAAGGCAAAGCATCAATAACGGTATAAGATTGAATCCTACTGCTGTATTCTGGCTCTGACGCAAGTCGCCTGTGGCAGGGCTTGCAAACTATTACGGACTACAAAGGGAATCCCAGCTGCGAGCTGCCCAGTGACTCGAGCTGTCCAGTGACGCGAGCTGCCCAGTGACGCGATCTGCCCAATGACGCGAGCTGCCCAGTGACACGAGCTGCCCAGTGACGCAAGCCTACCAGATGAGCAAAATGCCTTTTATGCTCGCTTCAAGGCAAGCAACACTGAAGCATGCATGAGACCACCAGCGAATCCAGATGACTGTGTGATGACGCTCCCCGTAACCAATGTGAGCAAGACCTTTAAACAGGTCAACATTCACAAGGCCGCAGGGCCAGACAAATTACCAGGACGTGTACTCAGAGCAATTGACAAGTGCCTTTACTTCATTCTCAACCTCTCCCTGACCATATCTGTAGTACCTACATGTTTCAAGCAGACCACCATAGTCCCTGTGCCCAAGGGAAGGTAGCCTGCCTAAATGACTACCAACCCTGTAACACTCACGTCGGTAGCCATGAAGAAATGTGAAACGCTGGTCATGGCCCACATCAAAACCATCATCCCGGAAACTCTAGACCCACTCCAATTTGCATACCGCCCCAACAGATCCACAGATGGGTTACTAGGGTTACTATACATTACTTTAACACATTTTATAAGAGATTCTCCAAAATTGTTTATATTCCAGACATTTATATATAAATTCCAGTCATACTTTATCAAAAGCCTTTTTCAATGTCTGCTTTGAATAGCCGGCCTGGTTTTCCAGCTTTTTCCATACTGTTCTATTGTTTCCAGTAGTAGTCTTATATTATCTCCCAATTTATTGTCCATGTAAAAAAAAAACTCTGATTAGGACACATTTGTTTTGATAGTGTTGCATCACAACACTGAAGTGTTTTTTTTTTTAAATGGACTGGATCTTTATTATATATATATTATATTATATTTATATATACACTACTTGGGTCCTGTTTCAGTAATAATGATATCAGACCTCCTTGTTGAGTTTCTGATAATCTACCATTTATATAGGAGTGGTTTAAACATGCGAATCACGGTCCTCTGAGTATATCAGAAAATGTTTGTTATACTTCCACTGGTATGCCATCCAGTCTTGGAGTTTTCCCAGCCTTAAAGGCTTTAATTGCATCAAGAAATTCCTCCTCTGACTTCACATGAGTCTTTCTGTACAGATTGAGGAGACTGAAACTAAAACATATGCCGAAAACCTCTCCTTATACCCGGACGGTTGAGCTAACGTGTGTGACTAGAATGACGTTGTAAAAGTAACAGAGAACTTTCCAGGACATAGACATGTCTTACATGGACAGAAAGCTTCCATTATTATTAATCTAACTGCATGGTCCAATTTACAGTAGCTATTACAGTGGAAAAAATCCCATGCTATTGTTTGAGGAGAGTGTACAACAGCAAAACACTTACCACGGCAACTGGTTTGATACATTCACCTCTGAAGGTAAATCATGTACTTACATTCAGTAATCTTGCTCTGATTTGTCATCTCGAGGGTCCCAGAGATAAAATGTAGCATATTTTGTTTGATAAAATCAATTTTAATATTCAAATGTATTAACTGGGTCCTACAGTTTGAACCCCTGCTGTCTCTGGCTCCACACCCACCCCGCCCAGACATCTAGATGTGTGAAAGTTAGTGTATAAGCTAATGATCCATCATCTACGACATTCCTGGTGTAAACTTACATTTTGTATTACCATATCAATTATGTATGTTCTCTATGTTCTCTAAATATTGTCCAGTATTGCAATTCTTCACCTGATCAATCTGAAACTTTCCACACACACACATTATTACAATACTGTCATCTAGTGTCCAAAATCGAAATTGCACCTTAACTGCAATATTGTATTATGGCCTTTCTCATGCATTTCAAAGATGATGAAAACAATTATAATGTTTGTGTTGTCTTTTACCAGATTTAATGTGTTATACTCCCCTACATTCATTTTGAATTTTCACAAACTTAAAAGTGTTTTCTTTCAAATGGTATCAATACGCATGTCCTTGCTTCAGGTCCTACAGGCAGTTAGATTTGAATATGTCATTTTAGGGCGAACATGGAAAAAAAAGGCTCCGATCCTTAAGAGCTTTTAAGGCAAGGGAATCTTTTAAACTATTTTGATGCTCACCTCATGTCTTGATATATGAATGAAAATGTAGTCCAATTGGTTTTGAATTCAGTATTGTTCCATCTCTCCCATTGTTCCCATTTTCAAGAAGAAAAAAATATCTGCCTGAGAGAATCACCAGACTATAACATTTGAATGTTGTAAATGATCCTGGCTGGCCAGGACACTAATAGGCACACTGAAGAAGATTATTTTAGTTTTTAATTTAAGATTCTCACCAAGACAGGCAGACAGTGCAGACAGACAAACAGTACAGTAAGCTATACATTGCACAAGAAGAATATAGGGTATTTTAAGAGATTTAAGAGAATGAATGCTGATGTATGCTGCTAATGAACAATAACTTGACCTTTGAACTATCGTATCTGAATACATGAATAAATGGCTTCGTCCCAGCAATCAAATTGCAATTTCTTCATGTGCTAATAATCCAATATATTCTGCTTCAAAAGATATTGCAGTGCTACTATCCAGCCTTCAGTATTCTTAGAGGTCAGAACAAGCAAGAGGGATGTCACCAGAGTTTCAGAACCAGGGACTCAGCCCTAGGCATCCGGGGGGTTACGGGGATGATGATTTGTGGGTCTGAGAATTTTTAAAAATATAAAAAATTCTGCAATGACTAATTATTTTTAAATTCCACACAAATGACCATAATGACAACCATGTCCTGACATCAATAAAACAATCAACACAACAGTATTAAATGCACCCAATAGCCACGAAAACAGTGGATACACAGATTGAAGACCGACAGTATGAGCAGGAAGTTATCGTCCACCATCTTCCCAGTGGCACTCACTAATCCAAGGTCCTGTTGACATCCCTAACAAACAACATTTATCCTCTCTGTACTTCAAAAAGAATATCCTGGTGCGTGAAGTCTACACCTACAGACGGCAATGACAGACCTCGAATAAGTACTTCTGGAAGTGCACCATGATTATTTCAAATGCTAGGTTGCATACTGCTCTTTGTAAAGGGTTCTCTCCATGTTATCCTGGAACGTGGTTCTTTCACACCATGGAACATCAACTGGAGGAGCACCTCACAAACTTTCAGGCCAACATGGGTTGGGGAGAATTCTGGATACATTGGAAGAAAGCAGATGTTTCCCATAGGTGTGTCTTGTTTACATAATAATGGCTTTGTTATTCTTGTTATTATTATTCTTGTTGACATCATAGCCAAGGCCAAAGCATGGCTCATAATCTGCTTCTATCTCTTTTTCTATTGTCAGAATAACGGATCTTCTAAGAGGATGTCCTGCAACACTTGGACAAGACCAACAACGGCCAGTAGAGGACTGGCATCGAAAATGTTAGCCAAATCTTTTCGCTGTCCACCCCACCATTTGGAAGGTCACTCTGTCCACCCCACCATTTGGAAGATCATAGAGGCATTGCAATGACTGCAGCATAGAGGATAAATGAGAACGGAGCAATGACTTTCTGGTGTTTCTCCGCCATGACAAAGACCTCTCTACCGCCATGGTAAAGACCCTCTACCACCATGGTAAAGACTCCTCTACCACCATGGTAAAGACTCCTCTGCCGCCATGGTAAAGACCCTCTACCGCCATGGTAAAGACCCCTCTACCGCCATGGTAAAGACCCTCTACCACCATGGTAAAGACTCCTCTACCGCCATGGTAAAGACTCCTCTACCACCATGGTAAAGACCTCTACCGCCATGGTAAAGACTCCTCTACCGCCATGGTAAAGACCCTCTACCGCCATGGTAAAGACTCCTCTACCGCCATGGTAAAGACTCCTCTACCGCCATGGTAAAGACCCCTCTACCGCCATGGTAAAGACTCCTCTACCGCCATGGTAAAGACCTCTCTACCACCATGGTAAAAACATTGACAACAGATTTTCAGCATGCCTATAGAGAAAGGCACTCAACATGTACTACACTGACACAAATGACTGAGGATTGGTTGAAGAAATGGATAAACGTAACATTGTGGGAGCCGTGCTCGTAGATTTCAGTTCAACTTTTTATATGATTGACCATGACCTGTTGTTGAAAAAACGTGTTATGATTGTGGTTTCAGAGATATCTATCTAATAGAACTCAAAGGGTTTTCTTTAATGGAAGATTCCCTGTCAAACATGTACAGTGTGGTGTACCGCAGGGCAGCCCTCCAGGCCCTATTCTTTTTTCTATTTTTACCAATGACCTGCCACTGGCAATAAACTAAGCATGTGTGTCTATGTATGCTGATGATTCAACCACATACATGTCAGCAACCAAAGCTAACAGTCACTGCAACCCTAAACAAGGAGTTGCAGTCAGTTTTGGAATGGGTGGCCAGTAATAAACTGTCCCTAAACATACTGTATCTAATTAATAGCATTGTATTTTGGTACATATCATTCCCTCGGCTCTAGACCTAAATCTGGTAATGAATGGTGTGGCTGTTGAACAAGTTGAGGAGACTAAAATTGCTTAGATTGTAAACTGTCGTGGTCTAAAAATATTGATTCAATGGTTGTAAAGATGGGGAGAGGTCTGTCCTTGATAAAGAGATGCTCTGCTTTTTTAACACCACACTTCACAAAGCAAGTCCTCTCGCTCTAGTTTTATCTTATCTTGATTATTGTCCAGTCATGTGGTCAAGTGCTGAAAGGGATGGTCCAAGTTAGACTGCAGCTGGCCCAGAACAAGAGTGGCACGTCTTGCATTTACATTTACATTTAGAGGGTCATTTAAATCTTATGGCCAAGATTTGACAAATTGGTGCATTCACCTTATGTTTCCAGTGGAACATTGTTTACAATAGTGCATCTACATATTTTAAGGGGGAGGGGGTGAGAAGGATTACTTTATCCTATCCTAAGTATTCCTTAAAGAGGTGGGGTTTCAGGTGTCTCCGGAAGGTGGTGATTGACTCCGCTGTCCTGGCGTCGTGAGGGAGTTTGTTCCACCATTGGGGGCCCTATTTGACTTATATATTTTCTGTGCCTTTTAAATGTACAGCGGACAGTTTTGACTGGGCTGAGCGGGAACTGTACTTCCTCAGTGGTAGGGAACAGCAGGCCAGAGGTGGATGAACGCAGTGCCCTTGTTTGGGTGTAGGGCCTGATCAGAGCCTGGAGGTACTGAGGTGCCGTTCCCCTCACAGCTCAAATGAGGCAACAAACCATGGTCTTGTAGCGGAAACAGCTTCAACTGGAAGCCAGTGGAGAGAACGGAGGAGCGGGGTGACGTGAGAGAACTTGGGAAGGTTGAACACCAGACGGGCTGCGGTGTTCTGGATGAGTTGAAGGGGTTTAATGGCACAGGCAGGGAGCCCAGCCAACAGCGAGTTGCAGTAATCCAGACGGCAGATGACTTGCCTGGATTAGGACCTGTTCCTGTGTGAGGCATGTACTCATGGATGTTGTAGAGCATGAACCTACAGGAAGGGCCACCGCCTTGATGTTGGTTGAGAACGACAGGGTGTTGTCCAGGATCACGCCAAGGTTCTTGGCGCTCTGGGGAGGAGGACACAATGGAGTTGTCATCCGTGATGGCGAGATCATGGAACGGGCAGTCCTTCCCTAGCAGCTCCGTCTTGCCGAGGTTCAGCTCCAGGTGGTGCCGTCATCCACACTGATATGTCTGCCAGACATGCAGAGATGCGATTCGCCACCTGGTCGTCAGAAGGGGGAAAGGAGAAGATTAATTGTGCGTTGTCTGCATAGCAATGATATGAGAGACCATGATTAAGGGACATTGTTCTAGTAGAAGACATGTTAACAACATATACTGTATAGTGTTTAACAGCCTAGTGTTAGCCTAATAGTGTTAGCCCAGTAGTGTTAGCCCAGTAGTGTTAGCCCAGTAGTGTTAGCCTAATAGTGTTAGCCTAATAGTGTTAGCCCAGTAGTGTTAGCCCAGTAGTGTTAGCCCAGTAGTGTTAGCCCAATAGTGTTAGCCCAGTAGTGTTAGCCCAGTAGTGTTAGCCTACTAGTGTTAGCCCAGTAGTGTTAGCCCAGTAGTGTTAGCCCAGTAGTGTTAGCCTAGTAGTGTTTGCCCAGTAGTGTTAGCCTAATAGTGTTAGCCCAGTAGTGTTAGCCCAGTAGTGTTAGCCTAATAGTGTTAGCCCAGTAGTGTTAGCCCAGTAGTGTTAGCCCAGTAGTGTTAGCCTAATAGTGTTAGCCCAGTAGTGTTAGCCCAGTAGTGTTAGCCCAGTAGTGTTAGCCTAATAGTGTTAGCCCAGTAGTGTTAGCCTAATAGTGTTAGCCCAGTAGTGTTAGCCCAGTAGTGTTAGCCCAGTAGTGTTAGCCTAATAGTGTTAGCCCAGTAGTGTTAGCCTAATAGTGTTAGCCCAGTAGTGTTAGCCCAGTAGTGTTAGCCCAGTAGTGTTAGCCCAGTAGTGTTAGCCCAGTAGTGTTAGCCCAGTAGTGTTAGCCCAGTAGTGTCAGCCCAGTGTAGTGAATGACAGTAGAACCTACAGTACAGGCAACTGTTAATTAACATCTAGTTCCATGTGATTCTCCTGTATCTCCCTGGAGGCCTTTGTGCCATCTAATACTGGGGCAAATAGAGAAATGTTTTGTTTATCATCAATCGTCACGTTCGAATGATGGGTGAGCATCCTAAATGGGACTGGTGGAGTGATGAATGATGGGTGAGCATCCTAAATGGGACTGGTGGAGGGATGAATGATGGGTGAGCATCCTAAATGGGACTGGTGGAGTGATGAATGATGGGTGAGCATCCTAAATGGGACTGGTGGAGTGATGAATGATGGGTGAGCATCCTAAATGGGACTGGTGGAGTGATGAATGATGGGTGAGCATCCTAAATGGGACTGGTGGAGTGATGAATGATGGGTGAGCATCCTAAATGGGACTGGTGGAGTGATGAATGATGGGTGAGCATCCTAAATGGGACTGGTGGAGTGATGAATGATGGGTGAGCATCCTAAATGGGACTGGTGGAGTGATGAATGATGGGTGAGCATCCTAAATGGGACTGGTGGAGTGATGAATGATGGGTGAGCATCCTAAATGGGACTGGTGGAGTGATGAATGATGGGTGAGCATCCTAAATGGGACTGGTGGAGTGATGAATGATGGGTGAGCATCCTAAATGGGACTGGTGGAGTGATGAATGATGGGTGAGCATCCTAAATGGGACTGGTGGAGTGATGAATGATGGGTGAGCATCCTAAATGGGACTGGTGGAGTGATGAATGATGGGTGCGCATCCCGGCATCAAAAAGCTCTGTAGCTCGTACTCTCGGGGCCTTTTGTTTTGTTCTTGATGACATAAAAATATATATATATATATACATCTTTGTAAATGAAGTCATAAATGGGACTGGTGGAGTTATGCTAACACAGACATATGGAAATGCTCTACCCAAAGTTACAACCAACTAATTGCAGCATTACCACAAAAATGGAAGAGGCAAGTAGAAGGGGGAAAAAGTAAGGAACTTGTGTGTCGGCCCTGTATTAAAGACCAAAATTAGTTAAAGAAAATTGTGATAAATAAAAAATATATACCAGTTTCATTTAAGGACCCAAAAAAATTGGCAGCTGTGCCATGTAGATTGGCAGCTGTGCCATAAAGATTGGCAGCTGTGCCATAAAGATTGGCAGCTGTGCCATAAAGATTGGCAGCTGTGCCATAAAGATTGGCAGCTGTGCCATATAGATTGGCAGCTGTGCCATATAGATTGGCAGCTGTGCCATACAGATTGGCAGCTGTGCCATATAGATTGGCAGCTGTGCCATATAGATTGACAGCTGTGCCATATAGATTGACAGCTGTGCCATATAGATTGACAGCTGTGCCATATAATTTGACAGCTGTGCCATATAGATTGGCAGCTGTGCCATACAGATTGACAGCTGTGCCATAAAGATTGGCAGCTGTGCCATATAGATTGGCAGCTGTGCCATATAGATTGGCAGCTGTGCCATACAGATTGGCAGCTGTGCCATATAGATTGGCAGCTGTGCCATATAGATTGGCAGCTGTGCCATATAGATTGGCAGCTGTGCCATATAAATCGGCAGCTGTGCCATATAGATTGGCAGCTGTGCCATACAGATTGGCAGCTGTGCCATATAGATTGGCAGCTGTGCCATATAGATTGGCAGCTGTGCCATATAGATTGGCAGCTGTGCTATATAGATTGGCAGCTGTGCCATATAGATTGGCAGCTGTGCCATATAGATTGCAAAGTAGTTGGGAAGAGATTTTCGATGTACCGATTCCATGGCACATGGTTTATGAATTGATACGCAAAACAACGCCGGATTCAAAACTTCATATTTTCTTTTTAAAATCTTTGCAACCAATAGAATGTTATATATATGGGGATACAACCTTCCCAGCTCTGCAGATTTTGCAATAAAACTGACCTTCTAATTAACTGCATCTGTCCTCGTGCTCCTAGACCTTAGTGCTGCTTTTGATACCATCGATCACCACATTCTTTTGGAGAGATTGGAAACCCAAATTGGTCTACACGGACATGTTCTGGCCTGGTTTAGGTCTTATCTGTCGGAAAGATATCAGTTTGTCTCTGTGAATGGTTTGTCCTCTGACAAATCAACTGTACATTTCGGTGTTCCTCAAGGTTCTGTTTTAGGACCACTATTGTTTTCACTATATATTTTACCTCTTGGGGATGTTATTCGAAAACATAATGTAAACTTTCACTGCTATGCGGATGACACACAGCTGTACATTTCAATGAAACATGGTGAAGCACCAAAATTGCCCTCGCTAGAACATGTGTTTCAGACATAAGGAAGTGGATGGCTGCAAACTTTCTACTATTAAACTCGGACAAAACAGAGATGCTTGTTCTAGGTCCCAAGAAACAAAGAGATCTTCTGTTGAATCTGACAATTAATCTTAATGGTTGTACAGTCGTCTCAAATAAAACTGTGAAGGACCTCGGCGTTACTCTGGACCCTGATCTCTCTTTTGAAGAACATATCAAGACCTAAGTTTCGAGGACAGCTTTTTTCCATCTACGTAACATTGCAAAAATCAGAAACTTTCTGTCCAAAAATGATGCAGAAAAATTAATCCATGCTTTTGTCACTTCTAGGTTAGACTACTGCAATGCTCTATTTTCCGGCTACCGGATAAAGCACTAAATAAACTTCAGTTAGTGCTAAATACGGCTGCTAGAATCCTGACTAGAACCAAAAAATTTGATCATATTACTCCAGTGCTAGCCTCTCTACACTGGCTTCCTGTCAAAGCAAGGGCTGATTTCAAGGTTTTATTGCTAACCTACAAAGCATTACATGGGCTTGCTCCTACCTACCTCTCTGATTTGGTCCTGCCGTACATACCTATAACGCTACGGTCACAAGACGCAGGCCTCCTAATTGTCCCTAGAATTTCTAAGCAAACAGCTGGAGGCAGGGCTTTCTCCTATAGAGCTCCATTTTTATGGAACGGTCTGCCTACCCATGTCAGAGACGCAAACTCGGTCTCAACCTTTAAGTCTTTACTGAAGACTCATCTCTTCAGTGGGTCATATGATTGAGTGTAGTCTGGCCCAGGAGTGGGAAGGTGAACGGAAAGGCTCTGGAGCAACGAACCGCCCTTGCTGTCTCTGCCTGGCCGGTTCCCCTTTTTCCACTGGGATTCTCTGCCTCTAACCCTGTTACGGGGCTGAGTCACTGGCTTGCTGGGGCTCTCTCGTGCCGTCCCTGGGGAGGATGCCTCACCTGGGTGGGTTGATTCACTGTTGTGGTCGGCCTGTCTGGGTTCCCCCCACCCCTTGGGTTGTACCGTGTCGGAGATCTTTGTGGGCTATACTCGGCCTTGTCTCAGGATGGTAAGTTGGTGGTTGAAGATTTCCCTCTAGTGGTGTGGGGGCTGTGCTTTGGCAAAGTGGGTGGGGTTATATCCTTCCTGTTTGGCCCTGTCCGGGGTGTCCTCGGATGGGGCCACAGTGTCTCCTGACCCCTCCTGTCTCAGCCTCCAGTATTTATGCTGCAGTAGTTTATGTGTCGGGGGCTAGGGTCAGTTTGTTTATCTGGAGTACTTCTCCTGTCCTATTCGGTGTCCTGTGTAAATCTAAGTGTGCGTTCTCTAATTCTCTCCTTCTCTCTTTCTTTCTCTCTCTCGGAGGACCTGAGCCCTAGAACCATGCCCCAGGACTACCTGACATGATGACTCCTTGCTGTCCCCAGTCCACCTGGCCATGCTGCTGCTCCAGTTTCAACTGGCCTGGGCCCTAGGACCATGTCCCAGGACTACCTGACATGAGGACTCCTTGCTGTCCCCAGTCCACCTGGCCATGCTCCTGCTCCAGTTTCAACTGTTCTGCCTTACTATTATTCAACCATGCTGGTCATTTATGAACATTTGAACATCTTGGCCACGTTCTGTTATAATCTCCACCTGGCACAGCCAGAAGAGGACTGGCCACCCCACATATGCTCTCTCTAATTCTCTCTTTCTTTCTCTCTCTCGGAGGACCTGAGCCTAGGACCGTGCCCCAGGACTACCTGACATGATGGCTCCTTGCTGTCCCCAGTCCATCTGACTGTGCTGCTGCTCCAGTTTCAACTGTTCTGCCTTATTATTATTTGACCATGCTGGTCATTTATGAACATTTGAACATCTTGGTCATGTTCTGTTATAATCTCTACCCGGCACAGCCAGAAGAGGACTGGCCACCCCACATAGCCCGGTTCCTCTCTAGGTTTCTTCCTAGGTTTTGGCCTTTCTAGGGAATTTTTCCTAGCCACCGTGCTTTTACACCTGCATTGTTTGCTGTTTGGGGTTTTAGGCTGGGTTTCTGTACAGCACTTTGAGATATCAGCTGATGTACGAAGGGCTATATAAATAAATTTGATTTGATTTGATTTGATTTGAGTATCTGGAGCATCAGCATTTGTGGCTTTGATTACTGGCTCAAAATGGCCATTAACAAAGACCTTTCTTCTGAAACTCGTCAGTCTATTCTTGTTCTGAGAAATGAAGGCTATTCCATGTGATAAATTGCCAAGAAACTGAAGATCTCATACACCGCTGTGTACTACTCCCTTCACAGAACAGCGCAAACTGGCTCTAACCAGAATAAAGAGGAGTGGGAGTCCCCGGTGCACAACTGAGCAAGAGGACAAGTTGATTAGAGTTTCTAGTTTGAGAAACAGACGCCTCACAGGTCCTCAACTGGCAGCTTCATTAAATAGTACTCGCAAAACACCAGTCTCAACGTCAACAGTGAAGAGGCGACTCCGGGATGCTGGCCTTCTAGGCAGAGTTCCTCTGTCCAGTGTCTGTGTTCTTTTGCCCATCTTAATATTTTGTTTTTATTGGCCAGTCTGAGATATGGCTTTTTCTTTGTGTAACAGCATAGCTTCCGTCCCTCTCCTCGCCCCTACCCGGGCTCGAACCAGGGACCCTCTGCACACATCAACCACACTCACGAAGCATCGTTACCCATCGCGCCACAAAAGACGCGGCCCTTGCAGAGCAAGGTGAACAACTACTTCAAGGTCTCAGAGTGAGTGACGTCACCGACCGCTAACTAGCTAGCCATTTGACATCGGTCTTGCAACTCTGCCTACACGGAAAAGGTGTGAATTAAAACCGAGGGTCAACCTCTGCCTGAGATCAGTTTCATGAAGAAAGATAGTATCAAACGTATGACAGAAAGCCTTTCATCAAGCCACCTGTATTGACAGGAAGCCTTTCATCAAGCCACCTGTATTGACAGAAAGCCTTTCATCAAGCCACCTGTATTGACAGGAAGCTTTTCATCAAGCCACCTGTATTGACAGGAAGCTTTTCATCAAGCCACCTGTATTGACAGGAAGCCTTTCATTAAGCCACCTGTATTGACAGAAAGCCTTTCATCAAGCCACCTGTATTGACAGGAAGCTTTTCATCAAGCCACCTGTATTGACAGGAAGCCTTTCATCAAGCCACCTGTATTGACAGGAAGCCTTTCATCAAGCCACCTGTATTGACAGGAAGCCTTTCATTAAGCCACCTGTATTGACAGAAAGCCTTTCATCAAGCCACCTGTATTGACAGGAAGCTTTTCATCAAGCCACCTGTATTGACAGGAAGCCTTTCATCAAGCCACCTGTATTGACAGGAAGCCTTTCATTAAGCCACCTGTATTGACAGGAAGCCTTTCATTAAGCCACCTGTATTGACAGGAAGTCTTTCATTAAGCCACCTGTATTGACAGGACGTCTTTCATCAAGCCACCTGTATTGACAGGAAGCCTTTCATTAAGCCACCTGTATTGACAGGAAGTCTTTCATCAAGCCACCTGTATTGACAGGAAGCGGGGAGGGGTAACAGTGACCTGAAGAACATTGATCGTTCAGCTAAATGGCAAAACATAGACAGGGAGCAAATCAAATCAAATTCCCACATCAGATTCACGCTTCTGGGAAAAAAACGCATTGATCATGACGAATGTCTGCATATTGAAACTGAACAAAGAGAAAGTAAGAAGAAACCGGGATTATCAACATCGCTGCGTTTATGGGACCTGAAAGAATTGGCTTTTAGAGAACACGACGAGAGGGGCATTTCCTCTAACAGGTGCAACTACAAGGAGCTAGCAGCGATCACGTTACGATGCTTTACTTCTTGAACATATGACATTTTATACTGTTTTTTCTCGGATGTCGAAATCACTTAAGAATGATTTTGATAGCTTCCATATAACAGCATCCATTAAAAGGTAGATTAAAGAGAGAGGTTGACGCAGCGCATTTCCTTTCACTCATGCTCAAGTTGGCGTTCTACTTTCCTCCTTTATTTAGCAAGGAAGATGACGCATAATCACTCCGGACGTTGCAGTAGCAGCCTAGGCAACATCTAAACATTAGAGATCTGACAACATCTAAACATTAGAGTTCTGACAACATCTAAACATTAGAGATCTGACAACATCTAAACATTAGAGATCTGACAACATCTAAACATTAGAGATCTGACAACATCTAAACATTAGAGATCTGACAACATCTAAACATTAGAGATCTGACAACATTTAAACATTAGAGATCTGACAACATCTAAACATTAGAGATCTGACAACATCTAAACATTAGATCTGACAACATCTAAACATTGATCTGACAACATCTAAACATTAGAGATCTGACAACATCTAAACATTAGAGATCTGACAACATCTAAACATTAGAGATCTGACAACATCTAAACATTAGAGATCTGACAACATCTAAACATTAGAGATCTGACAACATCTAAACATTAGAGATCTGACAACATCTAAACATTAGAGATCTGACAACATCTAAACATTAGAGATCTGACAACATCTAAACATTAGAGATCTGACAACATCTAAACATTAGAGATCTGACAACATCTAAACATTAGAGATCTGACAACATCTAAACATTAGAGATCTGACAACATCTAAACATTAGAGATCTGACAACATCTAAACATTAGAGATCTGACAACATCTAAACATTAGAGATCTGACAACATCTAAACATTAGAGATCTGACAACATCTAAACATTAGAGATCTGACTAAACAAAGATCTGACAACATCTAAACATTAGAGATCTGACAACATCTAAACATTAGAGATCTGACAAGATCTGACACTCTGTATGGGATGAAAACTATTTTTTACCATTTTTCAGTCTGATCAATTGTAGACTACTACTAACGAGAGCTGCTACATACAGCCTATGTGCCCTGTCCATCTGGTCAGGGTAAACTAATCGGTAACGTTATGTATTTATAGTACATTTGTGTCTCAGGCGAAAATGTGAATATGATCAAATTGGGCTGGCGAGACTGCCTATACATTTTCAGTTCAAAGTTATTCACTGGAATTAATCAATCGACATAATAGTGATGCCAGATGTGAGTCTTTTTTTTAAATAAGGCCTACAGTTGTATAGGCCTGCATGATGCAAACATGCATAAAGCAAGCTCAGCCCTGTGAGTTGTATTGTCTATCAGTTGTAGTCTGGGTGTGTCTGGGTAGAGGAAATCTCCCCTTCTAATCTAGGCTGGGCTTTATGTGTCAAGTGGGTGAGATGTGCCATCTGTGTTTAACTTCATGGACAAACTTGTAGTTCAAACCTACGATGGTGCAGCTGTAATGTAATGTGTCTGCTATTTGTATTGCCAGCTATGTCCTCTCCTGTTCCCTGATTTTAATAGGTGATGACTACTCCACTCCACTACCATTGTCAACTCTCTCCTGACATGAACTGAAGCCATGAAGTCTCATATGCCCGCTCATCCACTGGCACATTGAATGTTTCCTCTCCAAGCACTGTGAGGACCCCTGTCAATTTTCTCTCATTATTGTACAAAGAATCAATCATATACACAAAACACACCCCTGCAACTATTCCACAGGTTGGTGCTGTAAAATGAGAATGTGTTCTCAGTCAACTTACCTGGTAAAATAACGGATAAATAAGTAATGAAACTGTCCTTGCCAGAGAAAGAGCTAAAGAGCTTTTCTCTTTTAACTGCGTTTCTACCACCACTATATTTTGATTGTGTCTTTGTCGTACCTACCACCGCCAAAATTGACATTAGGGCTGACACAGTAATTGCATAATTGTGTAACTGACAATTATGGACATTAACCAAAATAGTACCTAACTGTTGCCTTACATAACATCTAAGCTTGGTCCTCATTTAACCAATGACTATTCTCAGTTAAATTCATGACTGAGATGTACAAGTTGTGAATCAGGCCAGAGTTATTGGCTAAGGTTACTGGCTAAGGTTACTGGCTAAGGTTACTGGCTACGGTTACTGGCTAAGGTTACTGGCTACGGTTACTGGCTACGGTTACTGGCTAAGGTTACTGGCTACGGTTACTGGCTACGGTTACTGGCTACTGTTACTGGCTACGGTTACTGGCTACGGTTACTGGCTACTGTTACTGGCTACGGTTACTGGCTAAGGTTACTGGCTACGGTTACTGGCTACGGTTACTGGCTAAGGTTACTGGCTACGGTTACTGGCTAAGGTTACTGGCTAAGGTTACTGGCTACGGTTACTGGCTACGGTTACTGGCTACGGTTACTGGCTACTGTTACTGGCTACAGTTACTGGCTACGGTTACTGGCTACGGTTACTGGCTACGGTTACTGGCTACGGTTACTGGCTACGGTTACTGGCTACGGTTACTGGCTACGGTTACTGGCTAAGGTTATTGGCTAAGGTTACTGGCTACGGTTACTGGCTACGGTTACTGGCTACGGTTACTGGCTACGGTCACTGGCTAAGGTTACTGGCTACTGACTAAAGTTACTGGTCTGCCTTTGCGGTTTGAATACTAAAAGTAGTGAATGTTTCTGAAGTACCTGGTCTTAGAAGCTATTTGTAGTTTGTAAGTGGGTTCAGAATGTCACTGTGGGATCAGAGAGGAACGGCAAGCCAAGGAGTCTCTGCAGAGAATCTATTAAAATCTCATCTGGCGCTTGAGATGGAAAACTGATTCTGAGTCTTACATTAAAGCCCTCTAAGAGTAGCTGTGATGATGGTGTTGTGTGTGTGTGTGTGTGTGTGTGTGTGTGTGTGTGTGTGTGTGTGTGTGTGTGTGTGTGTGTGTGTGTGTGTGTGTGTGTGTGTGTGTGCGTGTGCGTGTGTGTGCGCGTGTGTGTGTGCGTGTGTGCGTGTGTGTGTGTGCGTGTGTGTCAGAGTTTATGATTTAACAGACATTATACTGAAATGCTCCTAACAATGCAGTACAATGTCAAACAGGTACACAGATAATACTAATAATAATACTCATCAAGAATGAAGAAATATCAGCACTAGATGCAGTAAGCAAATTGACAACAGACTTTCACCACGCTTAGAGGAAAGCGGTCTTATTTATGATATAATCTACAAAGATAATGTGTTTTTTTTAAATCAATTGGTATATTTGAGTTTAACCATAATATTTGTTCTCTCTTTTCTGGTGGATTAAAAGGTAACCAACTTTCTACGACCTGTTTTAAAAACAGCTATATTTTGGAGATGAATTTCCTTTTCAAAAAACCCGAAAATGAGGGGCTGTAATCTGAATAAAGGGAGGGGCTGTAATCTGAATAAAGGGAGGGGCTGTAATCTGAATAAAGGGAGGGGCTGTAATCTGAATAAAGGGAGGGGCTGTAATCTGAATAAAGGGAGAGGTTGTAATCTGAATAGAGGGAGGGGCTAATCTGAATAAAGGGAGGGGCTGTAATCTGAATAAAGGGAGGGGCTGTAATCTGAATAAAGGGAGAGGTTGTAACCTGAATAAAGGGAAAAAGGACATTCTTGAAAATGGGGTGAGACAGTTACTAATCTGCTAGAGAACCAGTTTGGATTTAAGTATAACTTTAGTATGACTGAAGCCTTTAGTGAGAGGTCTAATGCTTTCATAATTCATATTTTCTGCCCTCCGAAATAGTATTCATTGTATATTTTCAAAAAGCTCTTAGACACTTAGCCAAGAAGACTCACAGCTGTAATCGATGCCAAAGGTGATTCTATCATTTATAGACTGAATACTAAGGCAACAACTATCACGTTTCAGGGAAGACTCAGATGTAGACAAAGTCGAAGTAACAAAGGTTTATTACTAGAACAGGGGGCAGACAAAAGGACAGGTCAAGGTCAGGTAGAGGTCAGTAATCCAGATCAGAGTCCAAGAGGTACAGGCACGGCAGGCAGTCTCGGGGTTCGGGCAGGGTCAGGGTCAGGGTCAGGGTCAGGGCAGGGTCAGGGCAGTCAGGGTCAGGGCATTCAGGGTCAGGGTAGGCAGTGGTCAATAATCCAGGGTGATGTGACAAGGTACTGAACGGCAGGCAGGGTCAGGGTCAGGGTCAGGGCAGGGTCAGGGCAGGGTCAGGGCAGTCAGGGTCAGGGCAGGGTCAGGGCAGGCTCAGGGTCAGGGGCAGGGGGAGGCTCAGGGTCAAGGCAGGCAGGCTCAGGGTTAGGGCAAGGACAGGGCAGGGCAGGCAGAATGGTCAAACCGGGAAAACTAGAAAACAGGAACTAGAAACAGACAGGAGCAAGGGGAAAAACGCTGGTAGACTTGATGAACAAAACAAACTGGCAACAGACAAACAGAGAACACAGGTATAAATACACAGGGGATAATGGAGAAGATGGATGACACCTGAGGGGGTGATCTTCCACTTTGACATTAGAGTATTTTGTGTAGATGGTTGACAAAAAAAAAAGACAACTAAATCAATTTGAATTAATCCCACTTTGTAACACAATAAATTGTGACCAAATCAAAGGGCTATAGAGTGCCTTAGAGCATACTGGCCCTGTAGAGCACATGTGGTCATGTCTTAAATTCTTAACTGTAATGTGCACAGCGCTAAAATGATCTGATCTTTAAACAAAATAAATCAATACATTTTTTAATTACTGTTGCGTTTCTTATGTATTTGTTTCCATGTTTATTTCCTCGTCAGGTAAAGAGCATCTCATTTCACATTATTATGCAATGAAGTTTTATATAATGAACTTGGATTTGATTTGATTTGGGACTTAACACTGCTCTCGTTGCTGCTATTGTCCTCCAATGTCATTCAGACATTCTCAGATGACATCCAGGACCCCGTGCCATTAATGGCTTTAGGTGGCTTGCTGGGTTATTTTTGTGCCACTACTCAAAAGGACAGTATGCTCTCTGTTGAAATGTCTGTTATGATCGAAGTTCACAGCTCTCCGTTGAAATGTCTGTTAGGCACAAAGCTCCCAGCTCCCTGGTGAAATGTCTGTTAGGCAGGAAGCTCAGAGCTCCCTGGTGAAATGTCTGTTATATAGGAAAATCCCAGCTCCCTGGTGAAATGTCTGTTAGGCACAAAGCTCCCAGCTCCCTGGTGAAATGTCTGTTAGGCAGGAAGCTCCCAGCTCCCTGGTGAAATGTCTGTTAGGCAGGAAGCTCAGAGCTCCCTGGTGAAATGTCTGTTATATAGGAAAATCCCAGCTCCCTGGTGAAATGTCTGTTAGGCACAAAGCTCCCAGCTCCCTGGTGAAATGTCTGTTTGGCAGGAAGCTCAGAGCTCCCTGGTGAAATGTCTGTTAGGCAGGAAGCTCCCAGCTCCCTGGTGAAATGTCTGTTTGGCAGGAAGCTCAGAGCTCCCTGGTGAAATGTCTGTTAGGCAGGAAGCTCCCAGCTCCCTGGTGAAATGTCTGTTTGGCAGGAAGCTCAGAGCTCCCTGGTGAAATGTCTGTTAGGCAGGAAGCTCAGAGCTCCCTGGTGAAATGTCTGTTTGGCAGGAAGCTCAGAGCTCCCTGGTGAAATGTCTGTTATGCAGGAAGCTCCCAGCTCCCTGGTGAAAAGCTTCCATCCTGAAAGTCTTGGTGTGTGTCCTAAATGGCAGTATTTTAGTGTGTCCCAAATAGCACAATATTCCCTAAATAGTGTAGTACTTTTGACCAGTGTAGTGCACTATAAAGTGAATAAGGTGCAATTTGGGACACACTCTTAATGGCTCTTTGAGGCTTCATTCCTACAGGGGCCTTGCAGGCTCTCTCTCTCTCTCCAATGGATTCCATTGAACCACTGCATTTAAATGAGCGAGCATATGTAGCTGAATTTCCCTCTGAAACTTTGGATCTATTCATACCTCTCTACTCTTCTAGAGCCTTCCTGACTGCACACATTTTGTAACAGCCATTAAGGTTCTTGTGTAGATGTATAGATGGAGTGATGTGGAAATGTTTTGGCCGTAAACTGTCTTTCATGTACATCTTCATCTTGTTTTGTTTTTCTGTCCTGTTCACTGAGTCAGTGAAAAGACCTTTGAAAGCATCTTAAATTGAAGACCAGCAATCTGTAGATGGGAGGGATGTAGAGTTGTGTTTGTCTTCATGCACATTTTCTTAAATGGACCATTTTTCTGTGCTGCTTTTCATTCTATGAAAGCTTCTAAGGCAGAGGACTGGCTGACTCAGACATGAAACCTTTTCAAATGTACCCTGAAAACATTTCAGTTTGGAGTAAGACATCATAATGGTAACCCATGAAGCAAGCTAGATCATTTTAGGCTTTTATAAAGCTAGCCAGGTTCGGGTAACTTCACATCCAGGTTAGGCTTCATCCGTACTATACCGGTCGATATTGTTCGTCCACCTGTCGCTAACTCCAGCAGGCTTGTAACTGGGAGTGCATGTCGCACGTGGCTAGTCGAACGCCGATCTATTCTTTGCTGGAACATCAATCCATGGGTGAGTCAGTGTCACATCTTTATTTGTGCCCGAAATATAAATGAAAGACAGATATCTTGCGAATTCAGCCGGCTATGGTGTGAAACAGGCATCTTCATTTAACGACTTATCGTGAAGGATGTCTTTGATGTGGTTTGGCTTATCAATGCACGAGCACCTTTCCCCCTATCGCTCCTTCACGTATCTCTGGAACAGCTTGTTGTTGTTTGTTGCATTGTGGCCATTATGGCCAGACATACAGTGCCTTCACAGAGTATTCAGACCCCTTGACCATTGTGGCCATAGACAGACAGTGCCTTCACAGAGTATTCAGACCCCTTGACCATTGTGGCCATAGACAGACAGTGCCTTCACAGAGTATTCAGACCCCTTGACCATTGTGGCCATAGACATACAGTGCCTTCACAGAGTATTCAGACCCCTTGACCATTGTGGCCATAGACAGACAGTGCCTTCACAGAGTATTCAGACCCCTTGACCATTGTGGCCATAGACAGACAGTGCCTTCACAGAGTATTCAGACCCCTTGACCATTGTGGCCATAGACATACAGTGCCTTCACAGAGTATTCAGACCCCTTGACCATTGTGGCCATAGACATACAGTGCCTTCACAGAGTATTCAGACCCCTTGACCATTGTGGCCATAGACATACAGTGCCTTCAGAGAGTATTCAGACCCCTTGACCATTGTGACCATAGACATACAGTGCCTTCACAGAGTATTCAGACCCCTTGACCATTTTCCACATTTTGTTAATTTACAATATTATTCTAAAATGTATTAAATTGTTTTTCTTCCAATCTAAACACGATACTGTCACGCCTTGGTCTTAGTGTTTTGTGTTTTCGTTATATATTTGGTCAGGCCAGGGTGTGACATGGGTTTATGTTATTGTATTTTCATATTGGGGTTTGTAGTATTTGGGATTGCGGCTGATTAGGGGTGTTGAATAGGCTTGGCTGCCTGAGGCGGTTCTCAATCAGAGTCAGGTGATTCTCGTTGTCTCTGATTGGGAACCGTATTTAGGTAGCCTGGTTTCGCTTTGTATTTCGTGGGTGATTGTTCCTGTCTCTGTGTAGTTTCACCAGATAGGCTGTAATAGGTTTCACGTTCCGTTTGTTGTTTTCGTTTTTGTATCAGTTATTTCATGTATCGCTTTTTTCATTTTCATTAAAGACATGAGTAACCACTACGCTGCATTTCGGTCCGACTCTCTTTCCACAAACGAAGAACGCCATTACAGATACACCATAATGAAAAAGCAAATACATATTTTTTTGTCCTAATTTATAAAAAAAATATAAAACTGAAATATCACATTTACATAAGTATTCAGACCCTTTACTCAGTACTTTGTTGAAGCACCTTTGTCAGTGATTACAGCCTTGATTCTTCTTGGGTTTGACACTACAAGCTTGGCACACCTGCATTTGGGGAGTTTCTTCCATTCTTCTCTGCAGATCCTCTCAAGCTCTGTCAGGTTGGATGGGGAGCATCACTGCACAGCTATTTTTCAGTCTGAAATGTTCGACCGCGTTCAAGTCCGGGCTCTTGGCCGGGCCACTCAAGGACATTCAGAGACTTGTCCCGAAGCCACTCCTGCGTTGTCTTGGCTGTGTGTTTAGGGTCGTTGGGGTCTAGGGTCGTTGTCCTGTTGGAAGGGGAACCTTCACCCCAGTTGGAGGTCCTGAGCGCTCTAGAACATGTTTTCATCAAGAATCTCTCTGTACTTCGCTCCGTTCATCTTTGCCTCGATCCTGACTAGTCTCCCAGTCCCTGCCTCTGAAAAACATCATGATGCTGCCACCACCATGCTTCACCGTAGGGATGGTGCCTGGTTTTCTCCAGACGTGACGCACGGCATTCAGTCCAAAGAGTTCAATCTTGGTTTCATCAGACCAGAGAATCTTGTTTGTTATGGTCTGAGAGTCTTTAAGTGCCTTTTAGCAAACTCCAAGTGGGCTGTCATGTGCCTTTTACTGAGGAGTGGCTTCCATCTGGCCACTCTACCATAAAGGCCTGATTGGTGGAGTGCTGCAGAGATGGCTGTCCTTCTGGAAGGTTCCTCCATCTCCACAGAGGAACTCTGGAGATCTGTCAGAGTGACCACGGGGTTCTTGGTCATCTCGAGTCTCATAGCAAAGGGTCTGAATACTTATGTAAATAAGGTATTTCTGTTGTAAATATTGATTAAAACCTGTTTTTGCATTGTCAGTATATGGTGTAGTGTCAGACTGATGAGTTTTGTATTTATTTAATGTATTTTATAATAAGGCTGTAACGTAACAAAATGTGGTCCTTCTGTAGCTCAGTTGGTAGAGCATGGCGTTTGTAACGCCAGGATAGTGGGTTCGATCCCCGGGACCACCCATACGTAGAATGTATGCACACATGACTGTAAGTCGCTTTGGATAAAAGCGTCTGCTAAATGGCATATATTATTATTATATTATATTATTATGTGGAAAATGTAAAAGGGTTTGAATACTTCCCGAATGGTTTTTGAACTTTGTTAAGGGATTTTTTAAATCAAACGTATAACCCAAGTGGCGTTTTATTTATTTAAACATTGTTTTTATACCTTTATTTCAACAAGGAACACAGACTGAGACCACGGTCTCTTTTACAGCTGGGCCCTGTGTGCACATGTTTACACATACAGTTTAGGTATAATTAAGAAACTACACAAGACAAAAAACAAAACCATCACAGATAACACAAACAATACAAGACCAAAAAATACATAAGAACTGTAAACACAAAAAATACAGCAACAGATTACATTTGCACACAAGTTATTCCCCCAACAGGTTATTCTACTAACAGGTTATTCCCCTAACAGGTTATTCCCCTAACAGATTATTCCACTAACAGGTTATTCCACTAGCAGGTTATTCCACTAACAGGTTATTCCCCTAACAGGTTATTCCACTAACAGGTTATTCCCCTAACAGGTTATTCCACTAAACAGGTTGTTCCCCTAACAGGTTATTCCCCTAACAGGTTATTCCACTAACATGTTATTCCCCTAACAGGTTATTCCCCAAACAGGTTATTCTACTAACAGGTTATTCCCCTAACAGGTTATTACTCCTAACAGGTTATTCCCCTAACAGGTTATTCCACTAACAGGTTATCCCCCTAACAGGTTATTCCCCTAACAGGTTATTCTACTAACAGGTTATCCCCCTAACAGGTTATTCCCCTAACAGGTTATTCCCCTAACAGGTTATTCCACTAACAGGTTATTCCCCTAACAGGTTATTCCACTAACAGGTTATTCCCCCTAACAGGTTGTTCCCCTAACAGGTTATTCCCCCTAACAGGTTATTCTACTAACAGGTTATTCTACTAACAGGTTATTCTACTAACAGGTTATTCCCCTAACAGGTTATCCCCCCTAACAGGTTATTCCCCTAACAGATTATTCCACTAACAGGTTATTCCACTAACAGGTTATTCCACTAACAGGTTATTCCCCTAACATGTTATTCCCTAACAGGTTATTCCCCTAACAGGTTATTCTACTAACAGGTTATTCCCCTAACAGGTTATTCCCCTAACAGGTTATTCCCCTAACAGGTTATTCTACTAACAGGTTATTCTCCTAACAGGTTATTCCCCTAACAGATTATTCCACTAACAGGTTATTCCACTAACAGGTTATTCCACTAACAGGTTATTCCTCTAACAGGTTATTCTCCTAACAGGTTATTCCCCTAACAGATTATTCCACTAACAGGTTATTCCACTAACAGGTTATTCCCCCTAACAGGTTGTTCCCCTAACAGGTTATTCCCCTAACAGGTTATTCTACTAACAGGTTATTCTACTAACAGGTTATTCCCCTAACAGGTTATTCCCCTAACAGGTTATTCCATGAACAGGTTATTCTACTAACAGGTTATTCCCCTAACAGGTTATCCCCCTAACAGGTTATTCCCCTAACAGGTTATTCCCCTAACAGGTTATTCCCCGAACAGGTTATTCCCCCTAACAGGTTATCCCCCCTAACAGGTTATTCTACTAAAAGGTTATTCCCCTACCAGGATATTCCCCTAACAGGTTATTCTACTAACATGTTATTCCCCTAACAGGTTATTCCCTAACAGGTTCTTCCACTAACAGGTTATTCCCCCTAACAGGTTGTTCCCCTAACAGGTTATTCCCCCTAACAGGTTATTCTACTAACAGGTTATTCTACTAACAGGTTATTCCCCTAACAGGTTATTCCCCTAACAGGTTATTCCCCTAACAGATTATTCCACTAACAGGTTATTCCACTAACAGGTTATTCCCCTAACAGGATATTCCCCTAACAGTTTATTCCCCAAACAGTTTATTCCCCAAACAGGTTATTCCCCCTAACAGGTTATTCTACTAACAGGTTATTCCCCTAACAGGTTGTTCCCCTAACAGGTTATTCCCCTAACAGGTTATTCCCCTAACAGGTTATCCCCCCTAACAGGTTATTCTACTAACAGGTTATTCTACTAAAAGGTTATTCCCCTAACAGGATATTCCCCTAACAGGTTATTCTACTAACAGGTTATTCCCTAACAGGTTATTCCACTAACAGGTTATTCCCCCTAACAGGTTGTTCCCCTAACAGGTTATTCCCCCTAACAGGTTATTCCCACTAACAGGTTATTCTACTAACAGGTTATTCTACTAACAGGTTATTCTACTAACAGGTTATTCCCCTAACAGGTTATTCCCCTAACAGATTATTCCACTAACAGGTTATTCCCCTAACAGGATATTCCCCTAACAGTTTATTCCACTAACATCACAAGAACTTGCATTACCTCGAAACAGTTACAAGGAATACAAAAAAAATAAAAATTCTCCCATAAATTTTTAAAATGGGCGACAGGGGGACAAGAGTCTCAGGTTTAAGTTTAGTCTGCAGGCTTATTCCATAGGCAAGGAGAATATAACGGGAAAAGGCAGCCATACCCAACTCTGTGGAAACCACATGGGCCTCAAGTGGAATCCATACTTGAGACCTGGTTTTAGGAATTATACTTCTAATATTGATGACTGATGATAAATAAGAAGGTAGTTTATTCAGGAGTGCTTTATAGACAAACACGAAAGCATGTTGAGCACGTCTCACGAACAGCGAAGTCAATCCCACATGTTGATATAAAACACAATGGTGAGTTCTGTAGCTAGCACTCGTAATAAAACCTAAATAAGTGGGCAATGATAAGTAGCATCCAGCGATTTAAGTGTTGATGCTGTAGCGTGCATGTAATATCCCCATAATCTAAGGCACTGCATCTCAGTGCAAGAGGCATCACTACAGTCCCTGGTTCGAATCCAGGCTGTATCACATTTGACCGTGATTGTGAGTCCCATAGGGCAGTGCACATGTAATGAATACTCAAGGAGAAAAAAATGTGTAGATTCACGCACAGAGTGCAGCAGGTGGTTATTTCGCAGAAGGCAGGAATCGTGGTCACAGGGAGGCAATGGTCATACACAGGTAGGCAAACAGGCAGGTGAATCAAAACTAGGACTGAAGGCTATGACTGGTTCTCACAAACGAGCTAGAAAAAGGCTTACTAGAGTCAAATTGAACAATACCTCACAAAGGCACAACCAGAATGAACTGAACTAAATAAGGAGCTGATGAAACCAGATGAGTAACTAACACAGGTGAAATCAATGAACAAACAAAATGAAAGACAGGGATATGTTCAAGAACACAAAGAAACAAGGTTACGTTCCAGAACACAGGGTTACTTTCCAGAACACACAGAAACAGGGCTACGTTCCAGAACACAAAGAAACAGGGCTATGTTCCAGAACACACAGAAACAGGGCTACGTTCCAGAACACATAGAAACAGGGCTATGTTCAAGAATACAAAGAGAAATAACACAATGTTGACTAAGAAGTACAAGTACAGAACCTTACAGCACAATTGGCCTAATGTTGCCCGGGTTTTGTCCCGGGGGAGGCCGTCATTGTAAATAAGAATTTGTTATTAGCTCACTTGCCTAGTTATATAAAGGTTAATAAAGGTTAAAGATGTATTTTTCGAGACTGTTAAACTCATGGTTACACAAGCAATGGCTGCCAGTTTGACTTGAATTGGAACTGCCATCTGTGGATCATGTGTCTTTGGTTGGTAGCTGGTTTCAGTTTGCCTTTCACAAAATAAATACAATCGTGCAACCTTATTCGTGGTTTAAGGCTCAGGAACGCTGCAGACCATGTGCTGTTCACTCTGGGTACTGCAAACCCTTTTCTATTATAAGCCAATATAATAGCCTACACTATCCAATGTAGATAGCCGTTGATGAGAGAGGGGCCACCTTTGAAGAGAGGCACCAAGTGTTGGTCGCTCTTGCACAATGCTCTCATTCTATTTAAGTGAATGTGCGACGCGCGTACTGGACAGAAATAGTGGAGATGCTCTTCTTCTGTAGAAGTAAAAGGAAGGCAGGTGGAAAGCCACAATTATAATTACCACTGATCTTAGGCATAAAGGCGGGTTTAGGTAGCCTTTGAAAACCCCGGGGCAAACTGTAGGCGGTGGACTGACAGCAGCTCACTCAAAAGGGCAATAAGTAAAGCGTTTTTAATGGAGAGATATTTCTTCTCCACGCTTTCAAGAGACTCAAAGGGGGCTGTGATGAAATAGCCTTAAGCACAACAGACGGGCTCCAAGACGGTGCTGAAGTTTTGGATTCTGAGCGTAACAACTAGTGTGCGATCTCTAATGTTAAGGTAGTCTCCAGTTTTTGATCACCCGAGTTAGAATACCTCATGATAAACTGTAGACCATACTATTTACCAAGAGAGTTTTCATCTATATTTTTCATAGTTGTCTACTTGCTACCACAAACCGATACTGGTGCAAAGAACGCACTCAACGAGCTGTATAGGGCCGTAAGAAAACAGGAAAATTACCGTTCAGAGGCATGTTTCTCGTAGCTGGTGATTTTAATGCAGGGAAACTGAAATCTGTTTCTGACCAGCTTGTGCCACTAGAGGCGACAAAACTCTTGATCACCTTTACTGTTCAGGAGTCTTATTGCTTGGGGGTAAAAGCTGCTTGGACCTACACTTAGCGTTCCGGTACCACTTGCCGTGTGGAAGCAGAGAGAACAGTCTATGACTAGGGTGGATGGAGTCTGGCAATTTTTGGGCCTTCCTCTGACACCGCCTGGTATAGAGGTCCTGGATGACAGGAAGTTTGGGCCCAGTGATGTACTGGGCCGTTCGCACTACCCTCTGTAGTGCCTTGCGGTCGGAGGACGAGCTATTACCATACTAGGCGGTGATGCAACTAGTCAGGATGCTCTCGAGGGTGCAGCTGTAAAACCATTTGAAGATCTAAGGACCCATGCCAAATTCTTTCAGTGCCCTCTTCATGACTGTTTTGGTGTGGTTGGACCATTATAGTTCGTTGGTGATGTGGACAACAAGGAACTTGAAACTCTCGACACGCTCCACTACAGCCCCATCGATGTCAATGTGGGCCTGTTCGGCCCTCTTTTTCCTGTAGTCCACGGTCATCTCCTTTGTCTTGCTCACATTGAGGGAGAGATTGTTGTCCTGGCACCATACTGCCAGATCTCTGACCTCCTCCCTATAGGCTGTCTCATCATTGACGGTGATCAGGCCTACCACTGTTGTGTCATCAGCAAACTTAATGATGGAATTGGAGTTGTGCTTGGTCACACAGTCGTGGGTGAACAGGGACTATGGTGGTCTGTTTGAAACATGTTGGTATTACAGACTCGGTCAGGGACAGGTTGAAAATGTCAGTGAAGACACTTGCTAGTTGGTCAGCGCATGCTCTGAGTACACGTCCTGGTAATCTGTCTGGCCCTGCGGCCTTGTGAATGTTGACCTGTTTAAAGGTTTTACTCTACGTGATCACACAGTCGTCCAGAACAGCTGATGATCTCATGCCTGCTTCAGTGTTGCTTGCCTCGAAGCGAGCATAGGAATAATTTAGCTCATCTGGTAGGCTCGTGTCACTGGGCATCTTGTGGGTGTGCTTCTGTTTGTAGTCCGTAATAGTTTGCAAACCCTGCCACTTCCTACAAGCGTAGAAGCCGGTGTAGTATGATCCAATCTTAGTCCTGTATTGACGCTTTGCATGTTTGATGGTTTGTCAGTGGGCATAGCGGGATTTCTTATAAGCGTCCGGGTTAGATTCCCACTAACCTTTAGCTCAGTGCGGATGTTGCCTGTAATCCATTGCTTCTGGTTGGGGTATGTGCGTACAGTCACTGTGGGGACGACATCATCGATGCACTTATTGATGAAGCCAGTCACTGATGTGGTGTACTATTCAATGCCATCTGAAGAATCCCGGAACATATTCCAGTCTGTGCTAGCAAAACAGTCCTGTAGCTTAGCATCTACGTGATCTGACCGCTTCCTTATTGAGCAATTCACTGGTACTTCCTGTTTTAGTTTTTGCTCGTAAGCAGGAATCAGGAGGATAGAGTTATGGTCAGATGTGCCACATGGAAGGCGAGGGAGAGCTTGGTATGCGTCTCTGTGTGTGGAGTCTAGAGGTGGTCTAGAGTTATTTTACCCTCTGGTTGCACATTTAAGCTGCTGGTAGAATTTGCTGGTAGAAATTAGGTAAAACTGATTTAAGTTTCTCTGCATTAAAGTCCCCGGCCACTAGGAGCGCCACCTCTGGATGAGCATTTTCTTGTTTGCTTAATGCCTTATACAGCTCATTGAGTGCGGTCTTAGTGCCAGCATCGGTTTGTGGTGGTAAATAGACAGCTACGAAAAATATAGATGAAAACTCTCTTGGTAAATAGTGTGGTCTATATCTTATCATGAGATACTCTACCTCAGGCTAGCAAAACTTAGAGACTTCCTTAATATTAGATTTTGTGCACCAGCTGTTATTTAAAATAGACACAGACCACACTATCTTGACGATGGACCGAAAACCCAGCCAGCTGTATGTTATCCATGTTGTCGTTCAGCCACGACTCGGTGAAACATAAAATATTACAGATTTTAATGTCCCGTTGGTAGGATTGTCTTGATCGGAGCTCATCCATTTTGTTATCCAATGATTGCACGTTGGCTAATAGGACTGATGGTAGAGGGGGATTACTCAATCGCCGTCGGAGCCTTACAAGGCACCCCGACCTACACTACCGTTCAAAAGTTTGGGGTCACTTAGAAAGGTCCTTGTTTTTGAAAGAAAAGTGATTTTTTTGTGCATTACAATAACATCAAATTGATCAGAAATACAGTGTAGACATTGTCGATGTTGTAAATTACTATTTTAGCTGGAAACAGCAGATTTTTAATGGAATATCTACATAGGCGTACAGAGGTCCATTATCAGCAACCATCACTGCTGTGTTCCAATGGCACGATGTGTTAGTTAATCCAAGTTTATAATTTTAAAAGGCTCATTGATCATTACAAAACCCTTTTGCAATTATGTTAGCACAGCTGAAAATGGTTGTTCTGATGAAAGAATCAATAAAACGGGCCTTATTTAGACTAGTTGAGTATCAGCATTTGTAGGTTCGATTACATGTTCAAAAGGGCATGAAACAAAGACCTTTATAAAACTCGTCAGTCTATTCTTGTTCTGAGAAATGAAGGCTATTCCATGCAAGAAATTGTCAAGAAACGAGAAAAGATTTCGTACAACGCTGTGTACTACTCCCTTCACAGAACATCGCAAACTGGCTCAAAACAGAATATAAAGAGGAGTGGGAGGCCCCGGTGCACAACTGAGCAAGAAGACAAGTACATTAGAGTGTCTAGTTTGAGAAACTGACGCCTCACAAGTCCACAACTGGCAGTTCCATTAAATAGCACCTGCTAAACACCAGTCTCAACGTCAACAGCGAAGAGGCGACTCTGGGATGCTGCCCTTCTAGGCAGAGGTCATCTGTCCAGTCTCAACGTCAACAGTGAAGAGGCGACTCCTTACTGCTGTCCTTCTAGGCAGAGTTCCTCTGTCCAGTCTCAACGTCAACAGTGAAGAGGCGACTCCTTGATGCTGGCTTTCTAGGCAGAGTTCCTCTGTCCAGTCTCAACGTCAACAGTGAAGAGGCAACTCCGAGATGCTGGCCTTCTATGCAGAGTTCCTCTGTCCAGTCTCAACGTCAACAGTGAAGAGGTGACTCTGAGATTCTGGCCTTCTAGGCAGAGTTCCTCTGTCCAGTCTCAACGTCAACAGTGAAGAGGCGACTCCGAGATGCTGGCCTTCTAGGCAGAGTTCCTCTGTCCAGTCTCAACGTCAACAGTGAAGAGGCAACTCCGAGATGCTGGCCTTCTAGGCAGAGTTCCTCTGTCCAGTCTCAACGTCAACAGTGAAGAGGCAACTCCGAGATGCTGGTCTTCTAGGCAGAGTTCCTCTGTCCAGTCTCAATGTCAACACTGAAGAGGTGACTCTTGACCTTGACCTTGTAGGCAGAGTTGCAAAGTAAAAGCCATATCTCAGACTGGCCCATAAATATAAAATATTAAGATGGGCAAAAGAACAGAGGAACCTAACACATTTTACAAATCTACCAATTGGTGCCCTTCTTTGACTGTTTTTAATACTGGCCATCAAGCAAAAACACAGCATCTACTGTGGTAGAAATGTGTTATTGAATATTATTATTATTATTTAATTTTACTATTTCAAAATATGTTCATTAACTTACTGTGATGTGTCTTTAAATACAATGCTCCCCCTTCCCAGCATTCCCATTGTCCTGCTAATACAATGCTCCCCCTTCCCACCATTCCCATTGTCCTGCTAATACAATGCTCCCCCTTCCCAGCCTTCCCATTGTCCTGCTAATACAATGCTCCCCCTTCCCAGCATTCCCATTGTCCTGCTAATACAATGCTCCCCCTTCCCACCATTCCCATTGTCCTGCTAATACAATGCTCCCCCCCCTTCCCAGCCTTCCCAGCCTTCCCATTGTCATGCTAATACAATGCTCCCCCTTCCCAGCATTCCCATTGTCCTGCTAATACAATGCTCCCCCTTCCCACCATTCCCATTGTCCTGCTAATACAATGCTCCCCCTTCCCAGCATTCCCATTGTCCTGCTAATACAATGCTCCCCCCCCTTCCCAGCCTTCCCATTGTCCTGCTAATACAATGCTCCCCTTCCCACCATTCCCATTGTCCTGCTAATACAATGCTCCCCCTTCCCACCATTCCCATTGTCCTGCTAATACAATGCTCCCCCTTCCCACCATTCCCATTGTCCTGCTAATACAATGCTCCCCCTTCCCACCATTCCCATTGTCCCGCTAATACAATGCTCCCCCTTCCCAGCATTCCCATTGTCCTGCTAATACAATGCTCCCCCTTCCCAGCATTCCCATTGTCCTGCTAATACAATGCTCCCCCTTCCCAGCATTCCCATTGTCCTGCTAATACAATGCTCCCCCTCCCCAGCATTCCCATTGTCCTGCTAATACAATGCTCCCCCTCCCCAGCATTCCCATTGTCCTGCTAATACAATACTCCCCCTTCCCAGCATTCCCATTGTCCTGCTAATACCATACTCCCCCTTCCCAGCATTCCCATTGTCCTGCTAATACCATACTCCCCCTCCCACCATTCCCCCTTCCCTGCTAATACCATACTCCCCTTCCCAGCATTCCCATTGTCCTGCTAATACAATGCTCCCCCTTCCCAGCATTCCCATTGTCCTGCTAATACCATACTCCCCCTTCCCAGCATTCCCATTGTCCTGCTAATACCATACTCCCCCTTCCCAGCATTCCCATTGTCCTGCTAATAGCCCATCATGGGTAGATCTTCTTCTTTTGTATTCCAATGTCTTGAATGACAGGTCAAAGAGTGATGACAGACACAGAAGTCAGTCTAGGAGTTTAATGATGAGCCAGAGTGTATCACATGTGATTTGTGTACAGAGGGAAACGGGATCAAAGAAATAGAAACTACAATGGAAATCCAATAAACAATATTACATTAAACACAAATGTCAACAATCTCTAATAAACACACTATAATTCCTCTCAAGAGAATATACATTACAGTTACACGAACTGGTAGGCTAAACACACAATTGTATAAAATGGTAAGAGAACTGGTGAAGAATGGTACCCCTCTACATACACATTTCTTGTATTTACATATAACAATAGCAACAGGAATATTATAAAAGTGAAAGTGAAGTATTTGTTCTGACTTACATTTGATTAAAAATTTGATTTAAAAAAAAATGCAGGAATATCCCTGCAAATGAAAACGCTCTGATCTCCACAAAAGCCAACTTAACTAATAAATACATTTCCTTTGTTGCCATGGTGAATAATCCCATAATAATTGGTAGGACACAAAAAAGGAAACATCAGAGAGTTTAACGTATTTTCTCAAAAATTTAAATACTGGCAGATCAATAAAATGTCCTTATAGATCTAATTAAATTTAGAGGATTCAAAATTAATATCTAAGGGGCTTTTATAATAAATTAATATATTTGTAGTGGTTGATGCCTGTTTTTGTTGGGCAGATCTGGTTTAAGAGTACTTAAGCATCGAATAAATTGCAAGTTTGTCCATTTTGTCCTTTACATTCTACAATAGGACTCAACTCTGACTGACTGCAGCATCTACTGTAAATAAAAACAGTACATGGTAAACATGGTAAAGAGCCTAATTCCTTACATAAGGGAGAGCAGGCCATGTCCAGACTTTCTCGGTGACCTCAAGTACTCATTATCTCTGTCTTCAATGCTTTTTCAGGTAGCATCAGTCAAGGACAGACACTTCTGAGACAGTATTAATGATGAACACCCGGAGGTTCACTGATAAGACACATTTGCCTCGGGATCCATCCCAGTTGGTATTCTTTGTCCACTCATGGTATCTCTCTTCGGTTACATGTCCTTTGAATAGCAGAACAGCATAACGGTCCGAACGGCCCTTGCTGTGCCTGGTGAGCAGTTTTGTCAAGCTCTGTTGTCAGAAGAGGAATGGAAATGTCAGGGTGAACTGACGACCTGACGAACCCGCCAGGTATGTTAACTCTGTCTGTCAGAGGTGGAGTTCCAGATCTCACAGGTGTGCCTGGCGTGGATTATGACTCCATCTTGTTCCTTGCACTCTTCAACCCGCTATTTTCCACCTGACTCTCCACCAATGCTGCCTGACTCTCCGGCAATGACGAGTGACTCTCTGCCAATATCAATACCAGCTGGCTCTGAACCAATGCATCAACTGTCACCCGTATCTCTGCCCTCAGATGTTTATCTTTCTGCTGGTCTGCCTTCAATGACTCAATCTCGGTCTTCAAAGTTTGAATCTGATCCATGTGCACCTTCATCAGATGAGCAGAATGGTACCACCCTGAGCCCCCATCGATTACAGTGGTCTATGATAGAAACGGTAGATCAATTAAGAATTAAAAGTGACTCCAACATACAAATACTGCGTACAGAAACACATTTTAAGAGTCTAGCAAAACTAACCTCTTCCTTGGGAACCATGCGTTTTTTGCAGATGCGGCCCGTTGTCCAGCACTTTGTCCTCTGATCTCCATGGATGGTTGTTATGCTCTGCAAAAACACATTAACGTTTTTAGTACACAATTGTTGAATTTATTACACAGTATGCCTCCACATTGATAGGCTATATAAAGACATTTTAACAAAATAAACTGAAACGAAAATACCTTTTCGTTTTGGTGATCCTCTCAGCTCCGGCTTATTATCAAGTCCTCTGGTGATTGCGGTCCTGACCCTGGAACGGGTAGCACTACAGAAAGAAGCTGGTGGTTACAGTCCTGACCCTGGAATGGGTAGCACTACAGAAAGAAGCTGGTGGTTACAGTCCTGACCCTGGAACGGGTAGCACTACAGAAAGAAGCTGGTGGTTACAGTCCTGACCCTGGAACGGGTAGCACTACAGAAAGAAGCTGGTGGTTACAGTCCTGACCCTGGAACGGGTAGCACTACAGAAAGAAGCTGGTGGTTACAGACCTGACCCTGGAACGGGTAGCACTACAGAAAGAAGCTGGTGGTTACAGTCCTGACCCTGGAATGGGTAGCACTACAGAAAGAAGCTGGTGGTTACAGTCCTGACCCTGGAATGGGTAGTACTACAGAAAGAAGCTGGTGGTTACAGTCCTGACCCTGGAATGGGTAGCACTACAGAAAGAAGCTGGTGGTTACAGTCCTGACCCTGGAACGGGTAGCACTACAGAAAGAAGCTGGTGGTTACAGTCCTGACCCTGGAATGGGTAGCACTACAGAAAGAAGCTGGTGGTTACAGTGCTGACCCTGGAACGGGTAGCACTACAGAAAAAGCTGGTGATTGCGGTCCTGACCCTGAAACGGGTAGCACTACAGAAAGAAGCTGGTGGTTACAGTCCTGACCCTGGAACGGGTAGCACTACAGAAAGAAGCTGGTGGTTACAGTCCTGACCCTGGAATGGGTAGCACTACAGAAAGAAGCTGGTGGTTACAGTCCTGACCCTGGAATGGGTAGTACTACAGAAAGAAGCTGGTGGTTACAGTCCTGACCCTGGAATGGGTAGCACTACAGAAAGAAGCTGGTGGTTACAGTCCTGACCCTGGAACGGGTAGCACTACAGAAAGAAGCTGGTGGTTACAGTCCTGACCCTGGAACGGGTAGCACTACAGAAAGAAGCTGGTGGTTACAGTGCTGACCCTGGAACGGGTAGCACTACAGAAAGAAGCTGGTGGTTACAGTGCTGACCCTGGAACGGGTAGCACTACAGAAAGAAGCTGGTGATTGCGGTCCTGACCCTGAAACGGGTAGCACTACAGAAAGAAGCTGGTGGTTACAGTACTGACCCTGGAACGGGTAGCACTACAGAAAGAAGCTGGTGATTACAGTCCTGACCCTGGAACGGGTAGCACTACAGAAAGAAGCTGGTGATTGCGGTCCTGACCCTGGAACGGGTAGCACTACAGAAAGAAGCTGGTGATTACAGTCCTGACCCTGGAATGGGTAGCACTACAGAAAGAAGCTGGTGATTGCGGTCCTGACCCTGGAACGGGTAGCACTACAGAAAGAAGCTGGTGGTTACAGTCCTGTCCCTGGAACGGGTAGCACTACAGAAAGAAGCTGGCTTGATAAAAAACAATGTCCATTTCGTCTGTTCTCTTTCGTCACAATGTCATTTTCTAAAGATAAACAGCTCATTTTTGAATGGTAACCGTGTTAAGGGTGGAGTTTGGGGTGGGGTGAGGAGTACTGGAAATGTGTGACTCCAGGTTACAATAGGCCATGAGTATACAGCAGATCGCCGATGGTCCTCACTATGATTATGCTGTAACAACATACTGTAGCACCATGACCAGTGTTTATTTTCATTTAAGTGTGCAGATTAGGGCTTTCAGGAGGAATGGAAAATCTACTGGAGACATTTCAAAAATACTGTTAGACTTGGGGATTATGGTCGCGGACAGCGGTATTCGTAAACACTCATCAGATGCCTGTGGTACGCCGAACGCTAAAGCCCAGGAAAATGATCAGGTACAGTATGCTATAATAGTGTACTGTGGGCCTAATAATGCTACAAATAATGCTTAAATAAATCGACTGCTTTACGGTCTGCTGCACGTGTTTACATTGTATTCCATTTTCAGCCATCGACTCACTGATGAATGAAGATGCTGGGCGATCGGCAAAGGCCGTCTGTATTCTGCTGACATCACAGCACAACATCAACATCGCTCTAATCACGGTCAGAAGACAGTTTAAGAAACTTGAGTGGATTTATGAAAATGCTCGGTAAGACATTTTATATACACACACACACACGCACACACACACACAACCGGTCAAAAGTTTTAGAACACTTACTCATTCAAGGGTTTGTCTTTATTTTTACTATTTTCTACATTGTAGAATAATAGTGAAAACATCAAAACTATGAAATAATAGTTGAAATAACACATGGAATCATGTAGTACCCAAAAAAGTCTTAAATCAAAATATATTTGATATTTGATATTCTTTAAATAGCCAAAATTTTCCTTGATGACAGCTTTACACAATCTTGGTATTCTCTCAACCAGCTTCACCTGGAATGCTTTTCCAACAGTCTTGAAAGAGTTCCCACATATGCTCAGCACTTGTTGGCTGCTTTTCCTTCACTCTGTGGTCCGACTCATCCCAAACCATCTCAATTTGGTTGAGGTCGAGGGATTGTGGAGTGCAGGTCATCTGATGCAGCACTCCATCACTCTCTCACTCTCTGTGTCCAAACTTTTGACTGGTACTGTATATATATAGTTTTTTTTTCAGAACCATGTGTGTTCTATTGTTTTGTAGTTTCGACCCAAACAAGGCGTGGATCAAAGCTGTGGTGACGTTCAATGACGTCATCTTCACAGACGAATCAACCCTCAAGCCCTTGAGCAATTTGCTCAGAAATGCTACAGTAAAAAAGGAAGAAGATAACGCCGAGTCCCAAGCCTCAAACTCCATGTGTTTGTGGCGGGAAATTTCTCGCCAGGGACCAGGCCCATATTAGATTTTTGATGGTAAGTTTAGCTATCTACAAAGCAAAAGGTACATAAAATATTGTAGCCTACACCTCCCGGACAGCTATGTATTCCACAATAATTCACTGTTGCCCTCCTTTTTTCAGGTTTCATGGCTCGAGATTTATTTGAGGAAGTAATCATCAAGAGATATTGCTGGACCCTATGTCAGAGAGGCATTCCTGGGAACACATTGTTTCTTTCAAGGTAGGATTATATTATTATTATTATATTATTATTTTGTTATGTTTAGGTCTATTTACATGTATATTTCTAGAATTGTACTTAACATTACCATCAGCATACCACCCTGCATACCACTGATGGCTTGCTTCTGAAGCTAAGCAGGGTTGCTCCTGGTCAGTTCCTGGTTAGGAGACCTGATTCTGCTGGAAGTGGTGTTGGAGGGCCAGTGGGTGGCACTCTTTCCTCTGTTCTAAAGAAAAATCCCCAGGGCAGTGATTGGGGACATTGCCCTGTGTAGGGTGCTGTCTTTTGGATGAGACGTTAAACGTGTGACTCTCTGTGGTCACTAAAAGATCCCATGGCACTTATTGTAAAAATAGGGGTGTTAACCCCGGTGTCCTGGCTAAATTACCCATCATGGTCACCTAATCATCCCCAGCTTCCAATTGGCTCAATCATCCTCCTCCTCTCCCAAGAGGGCCCAGAAGAATTCCCCAGGTTGTTGCTTTAAATGTCAATGTGTTCTCAGTCAACTTACCTGGTCAAATGAAACAATGTTGGCTGTTAGGCTAAATGTATTTTTTCTTCTCAATGCAGACAATGACCCAAAACACGTTGCCGCCAGGATTTGCATTGCAAATGAGGGCATAAACTGGGTCAAGACGCCAGCAGAGTAAGTAGACCTTTATGTAATAAAATAAAGGTTAAATAAAAATAAGTACATTAAAGACCTACAACACTTTTAACAGCACGTTACTCGACACTAGTGAGACTCATGTCTATAGTAAATGTAAATATGTAAAACATCTTTTTTCTCATCTCTAAGTGTAGGTCTCCTGATTTAAACCCGATCGAACTTGTTTGGCATTAACTGAAAACAGTCATCCGTAACTCTGCCAAGCCTGCAAGCAAAGATCAACTGTGTCCTGACTATCTGTGGTCACCCATGGCACTGAACTGGTAAAGGCCACCACCTGCCAACCCCTCTTTTACGCTACTGCTACTCTCTGTTCGTCATATATGCATAGTCATATCTACATGTATTCAATCTGCCTGACTAACCGGTGTCTGTATGTAGCCTCTCTACTGTATATAGCCTCTCTACTGTATATAACCTCTCTACTGTATATAGCCTCTCTACTGTATATAGCCTCTCTACTGTATGTAGCCTCTCTACTGTATATAGCCCCTCTACTGTATATAGCCTCTCTACTGTATATAGCCTCTCTACTGTATGTAGCCTCTACTGTATATAGCCTCTCTACTGTATATAGCCTCTCTACTGTATATAACCTCTCTACTGTATATAGCCTCTCTACTGTATGTAGCCTCTACTGTATATAGCCTCTCTACTGTATATAGCCTCTCTACTGTATATAGCCCCTCTACTGTATATAGCCTCTCTACTGTATATAGCCTCTCTACTGTATGTAGCCTCTACTGTATATAGCCTCTCTACTGTATATAGCCTCTCTACTGTATATAGCCTCTCTACTGTATATAGCCTCTCTACTGTATATAACCTCTCTACTGTATATAACCTCTCTACTGTATATGTCCTCTCTACTGTATATAGCCTCTCTACTGTATATGTCCTCTCTACTGTATATGTCCTCTCTACTGTATATAGTCTCTACTGTATATGTCCTCTCTACTGTATATGTCCTCTCTACTGTATATAGTCTCTACTGTATGTAGCCTCTCTACTGTATATAGCCTCTCTACTGTATATAGCCTCTCTACTGTATTTAGCCTCTCTACTGTATATAGCCTCTCTACTGTATATGTCCTCTCTACTGTATATAGTCTCTACTGTATATAGCCTCTCTACTGTATATAGCCTCTCTACTGTATATAAGTCTCTACTGTATATAGCCTCTCTACTGTATTATAGCCTCTCTACTGTATATAGCCTCTCTACTGTATATAGCCTCTCTACTGTATATAGTCTCTACTGTATATAGCCTCTCTACTGTATATAGCCTCTCTACTGTATGTTGCCTCTGTACTGTTATAGCCTCTCTACTGTATATAGCCTCTCTACTGTATATAGCCTCTCTACTGTATATAGCCTCTCTACTGTATATAGCCTCTCTACTGTATATAGCCTGTCTTTTTACTGTTGTTTCATTTATTTACTTACCTATTGTTCATCTTATACCTTTTTTGCACTATTGGTGAGAGCCTTTAAGTAAGCATTTCACTGTAAGGTCTCCTACACCTGTTATATTCGGCGCACAAATTAACTTTGATTTGATGTTTTGGCTAGAGAAGCTAACAAAACAACAATGCAACAAATACATTGATCATCTCAACAAGGTTTTACCCGTGGTTTTACCCGTGGTTTTACCCGTGGTTTTACCCGTGGTTTTACCCGTGGTTTTACCCGTGGTTTTACCCGTGGTCGTGGAGATGGGATGGGGGGGGGTGCAACTACAATGTAGCTACAGTTGAAATAAACATCTGCCTTTTGAAACTCTTTTTTCTTGTTATTTTATTATTAACGAAAGCATAACGATGTTGATGAACAGATACTGTACAGTATACTGTATGCTTTATCCAACATTTCGCGGTTGCATGAGGTTTTGAGTTAGAAATGTAAAACTTTAGAGTACTTAAGCATTGAATACATTGCAAGTTGGGGGGATTTCCACACCTACAGTAGCCAGGGTTTTAAACTACAATTTTGTACATTTATTGGTGTATGAAGAGTCTATTGTCCTGCTAATAGCCCATCATGGAAACATTGTTTGCATGATAGGCTATAATGTATTATTCTAGACCAGGCGCAATTTAGATTTTGGCCAGCAGTGTATATGCAAAGTTTTAGACTGATCCAATGAACCATTGCATACATGTTCAAAATGTTGTATCAATACTGCCCAAATGTACTGGAGAAGAAAATATGTTTTCAAAATGCCTCCATCACTACTGTCACTACAAACACAGCATCTAAAGTGGTAGATAAATCATTTTTCCTTAAGGGCAAATCTGGTCAGTGATATTGAGTTAGAAATGTTGTTCATTGTAACCGCAATGTCACAAATAATTAAACACACACAACACAACATGATCAGATTAACCTCTACGTGATCTCCCCACATTTTGAACAGATATGCAATGGTTCATTGGATCAGTCTAAAACGTTGCACACACAGTGCTGCCATCTAGTGGTCAAAATCTAAAAAGGGTTGGATCCTTTTAACTTGGTCAAAACAGTGAAATGTATTTTTACTAAAGACTAACAGAAAGAATGTTGGTATTTATTTATTTGCATCTAAAGCCATTAATGACTGAATAATCCAATAATAATTGGTGTGACACGGCTCTCAAAACTCATGAGGCGGCTTCTAAATGTAAATAAAAGATTCAATTTAGAGAATCGGAGGATTCTAATTTAGTCTGTGAGAATATTATAATGCAGAGATAATAGTAATAATTATAATACTAATTGGATAACGAATCGGCTCTCGGAACTCATTAAGAGGCGGCTTCTATCTTCAACATATTTTAAATGCTTTATTATCCAAATGTTTAAAGTGCGTGCGGGCGACGGAGAGAAAACAAAATGGTGCAGTTTGAGGCTATGAAGCGGAGAGTGATGCGGGAGATAAAAATACGGAAAAATAAAGCTATTATTATTGTTATTCAATATGAATAAGATTTATTTGGTTTACATTCTTCATTGTAACCATAATGTCACAAATAATTGACCACAACATGAGCAGATTATTTGATCAAAACAGTCAAACATTTATTTATTAAAGACTATCAGAAGGAGTGTTGGTACTTAGTTATTTTGATCCAAAGCCATGAATGAGTGAGTCATTCAGCTGTTCTGGCGGAAGTTGAAGTGGGTCCAAGAAGTGAGGGAGGAAGTGAGGGAGGAAGTGAGGGAGGAAGTGAGGGAGGAAGGTTATTTCAAAGCATTTCATGGCTACCGACGTGAGTGCTATGGGTCGGTAGTCATTTAGAGAGGTTATTTCAAAGCATTTCATGGCTACGGACGTGAGTGCTATGGGTCGGTAGTCATTTAGAGAGGTTATTTCAAAGCATTTCATGGCTACGGACGTGAGTGCTATGGGTCGGTAGTCATTTAGAGAGGTTATTTCAAAGCATTTCATGGCTACGGACGTGAGTGCTATGGGTCGGTAGTCATTTAGAGAGGTTATTTCAAAGCATTTCATGGCTCCGGACGTGAGTGCTATGGGTCGGTAGTCATTTAGAGAGGTTATTTCAAAGCATTTCATGGCTACGGACGTGAGTGCTATGGGTCGGTAGTCATTTAGAGTGGTTATTTCAAAGCATGTCATGGCTACAGACGTGAGTGCTATGGGTCGGTAGTCATTTAGAGAGGTTATTTCAAAGCATTTCATGGCTACGGACGTGAGTGCTATGGGTCGGTAGTCATTTAGAGAGGTTATTTCAAAGCATTTCATGGCTACGGACGTGAGTGCTATGGGTCGGTAGTCATTTAGAGAGGTTATTTCAAAGCATTTCATGGCTACGGACGTGAGTGCTATGGGTCGGTAGTCATTTAGAGAGGTTATTTCAAAGCATTTCATGGCTACGGACGTGAGTGCTATGGGTCGGTAGTCATTTAGAGAGGTTATTTCAAAGCATTTCATGGCTACGGACGTGAGTGCTATGGGTCGGTAGTCATTTAGAGAGGTTATTTCAAAGCATTTCATGGCTACGGACGTGAGTGCTATGGGTCGGTAGTCATTTAGAGAGGTTATTTCAAAGCATTTCACGGCTACGGACGTGAGTGCTATGGGTCGGTAGTCATTTAGAGAGGTTATTTCAAAGCATTTCATGGCTACAGACGTGAGTGCTATGGGTCGGTAGTCATTTAGAGAGGTTATTTCAAAGCATTTCATGGCTACGGACGTGAGTACTATGGGTCGGTAGTCATCTAGAGAGGTTACCTTGGTGTTGTTGGGCACAGGGACTATGGGTGGTCTGCTTGAAACATGTTGGTATTACAGACTGGTTCAGGGAAAGGTTGAAAAGGTCAGTGAAGACACTTGCCAGTTGGTTAGCGCATGCTCTGAGTACGCGTCCTGGTAATCCGTCTGGCCCTGCGGCCTTGTGAATGTTGACCTGTTTAAAGGTCACGGAGATGCCTTCATGCATGTGTCAGTGTTGCTTGCCTCGAAGCGAACATAGAATCAACGCCTGGAAGTCGTGTGTTGGTAATGGGATTTTCTAGATGATTCAGGACATCTGTCCTACTGGTCCTTCTGTAGCTCAGTTGGTAGAGCATGGCGCTTGTAACGCCAGGGTAGTGGGTTTGATTCCTGGGACCACCCATACGTAGAATGTATGCACACATGACTGTAAGTCGCTTTGGATAAAAGTGTCTGCTAAATGGCATATATACTAAATCCAATTAGGCTCAGAGCCCCCTTCCAACTGGTGGAGAAAATAGGGCTGGTTTCCAGTGAGTACTGAAAGCTAGAACAGGTGTCATTGAAAACTCTTTTTGGTATTTTTGGTCATGTGTAAAGACTAACTACTGGGTACATATATTTTTGGTCATGTGTAAAGACTAACTACTGGGTACATGTATTGGATCATTTTTGATAATTACCTGAAAGTCACCTAATCACCATTAAAGGGATTTTCTGGTATTGTTTCTGGTATATCTATAATATTTCAACCGGACAATAACCTCATCAAAATAAAAGGGAGACAAGAAATACACTCTCTCCGGATTGGGCATGAAAAGCTCTGTGACACGTCAGGGTCCACTCGTTCAGACTGGTCTTAGTCCCTCATTTATCACAATACAAGCCTGAAAACATTTCTAAAGACTGTTGACATCTAGTGGAAGGCATAGGAACTGCAATATGAGTCCAAAGTCAATGGATACTGTAATGGCATTGAATAGAAAACTACAAAACCAAAACTACTTCCTGAATGGATTTTTCTCAGGTTATCACCTGCCAATTCAGTTCTGTTACACTCACAGACACTATTGTAACCGTTTTGGAAAGTTTAGAGTGTTTTCTATCCATATCTACCAGTTATATGCATATCATATCTTCTCGGGGTATCAGGACGTTTAATTTGGGCATGCTTTTCATCCAAAATTCTGAATGCTGCCCCCTTCCCTAGAGAAGTTAATGTATTGTAGATATGTGGTAGTGGAGTAGTGGTCTGAGGGAACACACTTAATGTATTGTAGAGTAGTGGTCTGAGGGAACACACTTAATGTATTGTAGAGTAGTGGTCTGAGGGAACACACTTAATGTATTGTAGATATGTGGTCTGAGGGAACACACTTAATGTATTGTAGAGTAGTGGTCTGAGGGAACACACTTAATGTATTGTAGAGTAGTGGTCTGAGGGAACACACTTAATGTATTGTAGAGTAGTGGTCTGAGGGAACACGCTTAATGTATTGTAGAGTAGTGGTCTGAGGGAACACACTTAATGTATTGTAGAGTAGTGGTCTGAGGGAACACACTTAATGTATTGTAGAGTAGTGGTCTGAGGGAACACACTTAATGTATTGTAGAGTAGTGGTCTGAGGGAACACACTTAATGTGTTGTAGAGTAGTGGTCTGAGGGAACACACTTAATGAATTGTAGATATGTGGTAGTAGAGTAGTGGTCTGAGGGAACACACTTAATGTATTGTAGAGTAGTGGTCTGAGGGAACACACTTAATGTATTGTAGAGTAGTGGTCTGAGGGAACACACTTAATGTATTGTAGAGTAGTGGTCTGAGGGAACACACTTAATGTATTGTAGAGTAGTGGTCTGAGGGAACACACTTAATGTATTGTAGAGTAGTGGTCTGAGGGAACACACTTAATGTATTGTAGAGTAGTGGTCTGAGGGAACACACTTAATGTATTGTAGAGTAGTGGTCTGAGGGAACACACTTAATGTATTGTAGAGTAGTGGTCTGAGGGAATACACTTAATGTATTGTAGAGTAGTGGTCTGAGGGAACACACTTAATGTATTGTAGATATGTGGTAGTAGAGTAGTGGTCTGAGGGAACACACTTAATGTATTGTAGAGTAGTGGTCTGAGGGAACACACTTAATGTATTGTAGAGTAGTGGTCTGAGGGAACACACTTAATGTATTGTAGAGTAGTGGTCTGAGGGAACACACTTAATGTATTGTAGAGTAGTGGTCTGAGGGAACACACTTAATGTATTGTAGAGTAGTGGTCTAAGGGAACACACTTAATGTATTGTAGATATGTGGTAATAGAGTAGTGGTCTGAGGGAACACACTTAATGTATTGTAGAGTAGTGGTCTGAGGGAACACACTTAATGTATTGTAGATATGTGGTAGTAGAGTAGTGGTCTGAGGGAACACACTTAATGTATTGTAGAGTAGTGGTAGTAGAGTAGTGGTCTGAGGGAACACACTTAATGTATTGTAGATATGTGGTAGTAGAGTAGTGGTCTGAGGGAACACACTTAATGTATTGCTCTCCCAGCTCTCCCAGCTCTCCCAGCTCTCCCTGCTCTCCCTCCTCTCCCAGCTCTCCCAGCTCTCCCTGCTCTCCCTACTCTCCCTCATCTCCCAGCTCCCCCTCCTCTCCCAGCTCTCCCTGCTCTCCCTCCTCTCCCAGCTCTCCCAGCTCTCCCAGCTCTCCCTGCTCTCCCTGCTCTCCCTGCTCCCCCTCCTCTCCCAGCTCTCCCTCCTGCTCTCCCTGCTCTCCCTACTCTCCCTCCTCTCCCTACTCCCCCTCCTCTCCCAGCTCTCCCTACTCTCCCTGCTCTCCCTACTCTCCCTCCTCTCCCTACTCCCCCTCCTCTCCCAGCTCTCCCTACTCTCCCTGCTCTCCCAGCTCTCCCGGCTCTCCCGGCTCTCCCTCCTCTCCCTACTCCCCCTCCTCTCCCAGCTCTCCCGGCTCTCCCTACTCTCCCTGCTCTCCCTCCTCTCCCAGCTCTCCCTGCTCTCCCTCCTCCCCACATACCACATGTTGTCCATCATCGTTCCATAATTCTCCACAGATTAAAATATTGTAATTTTGTCAGTATGAGACCCACTTCCCACTAATACTGACAAAATTACAATATTTTAATCTGTGGACAATTATGGAATGATGATGGACAACATATGGTATGACGGGCCGTGGTAAATTAATGAATTAATGAAAGCGTGAATGAATTAATAAATGATTGTGTGAGTTAATGAATACAGGTGTGAATGAATACAGGTGTGAATGAAGCGATGTGTGAATGAATACAGGTGTGAATGAATACAGGTGTGAATGAAGCGATGTGTGAATGAATACAGGTGTGAATGAATACAGGTGTGAATGAAGCGATGTGTGAATGAATACAGGTGTGAATGAATACAGGTGTGAATGAAGCGATGTGTGAATGAATACAGGTGTGAATGAATACAGGTGTGAATGAATACAGGTGTGAATGAAGCGATGTGTGAATGAGTTCCATTACTAAATCTTAAAATGCTCTTTCCCTTTGCAGTTAAACCAACGGTCATAGATGTGGACATCTATGTGAACAGCATTGGACCGGTGTCATCCATAGATATGGTATGATAATAATTATATTAATAATCATTTGTCGTGCAGAATGCAGATTGAAATGTTGAGCCTGTACACACACACACGCACGCACGCACGCACACACACACACACACACACACACACACACACACACACACACACACACACACACACACACACACACACACACACACACACACACACACACACACACACATGCTACCCAACCAGAGCCCGGTTAGGGCCGGGTGGGGCCTGTTTTTTCATCCACAACTAGCTAGCGTATCATTTTTTTTTTAAATACTAAAATGACTTGATTTCTGGACCAGTGTATGTTTGCTCCTGCTCTGCTGCACCAGCAATGCACCTCTCCTGATGTGATGTAGTCTACAACATGTGTGTGTGTCTGGTGGTTGTTGCTGATGCTAGCTACTAGTCGCAGTCGTCGCTATGGATACGGATGAAGTCAAATTGAAACTCAAAATCCCAAATGACATTTTGGAAAATCTTTTGATTTAGTTGCTGGAAACTAAGATGCCCACAAGCCATGTGAAGTGTCGAGCTTGCCACCCCCCTCGATTTTGAAATATGATAGCAAGAGAACCTGCACCTCCTCTCTCCAGTGCCACATTGACCGAGGATGCAGCGGCCGCTGCGCAACAGGAGCAGTCTGTAACAAAGCATGACATCATTTCTCTCTGCCCCGAGGCTAAAGTCAAACCAGGAACCTAAAAATAAATGTATAGCTTTCTGTAGCAGGATATTAAGCCCTTTCACACAGTTCAAGGAAGTGGTTTTCTTCATTTAGCTCAGGAGCTAATAAACGTGGACTAGTCATGGACACATCCTCCGTTGACACTGTGCTCCCTGACCCCACAAACCATATCACGGAGGTGCCACAAACGTGCGGCTGAAAAGAGGATTGAAGTGGTTGCCAATATCAACAAAGCAATAGCTGATGTAAATGACTTGGGGGAGGTCCATATTTGTGGACCGTCGATTATTGTAAGGTTAACTACATGGCAATAACCTGCCATTACATTGAGTTCCAGCTGAGAAGCAGAGTGCTAGCTAGAGAGATGCCCTCCCCCCCCCTCTGGAAGATGAGAAAACATAGTAAGATAAATCATGACTGTGCTTTTTTTTCGATCTGAAAGAGGGGGGTGGTCCATATTCCAACGATTTTGGAATATAACGTTCAACGAGTAGGTGTCCACATACCATTGGTCAGGTGGTATATTTGTACTGAATAGCCCACTGAAAAGGGTTTTTGGGGGGGCCGCCATGCCGAAATAGTTAAAGTTTTGGATAGTCCTATTTAACCCGTTATTGCTGGTTCTGAATAACAGTGGTGAAACACAGAACATATCCACAACAAACAGCACTCAAAACTCCAAGCAGAATAATACATTATTATGATACATTATTATGATACATTATTATGATACATTATTATGATACATTATTATGATTCATTATTATGATTCATTTTCTCCACTCTTATTGTGTGCTCTGGAGCTGGTTTATCATCAAGGATCTCGCTGTACTTTGCTCCGTTCATCTTTCTCTCGATCCTGACTAGTCTCCCAGTCCCTGCCACTGACAAACATCCCCACAGCATGATGCTGCCACCACCATGCTTCACCGTAGGGATGGTGCCCGGTTTCCTCCAGACGTGACGCTTGGCATTCAGGCCAAAGAGTTCATCCTTGGTTTCATCAGACCAAACAATCTTGTTTCTCATGGTCTGAGAGTCTTTAGGTGCCTTTTGGCGAACTCAAAATGGCTGTTGTGCCTTTCACTGAGGAGTGGCTTCCGTCTAGACACTCTGCCATATAAACATCAAAGAAAAGTATAGAACGTCGTCACAACGGAATTCTCTTTTGAAAACCAAATGCTTGAAAGGAAAACAGTTCACAAATTAAAGTAATGTAGTATGTAGGGCATAGTGCACCATGGACAGCTTTACGAAACCAATGGACAGCTTTATACAAGTGCCTTGCGAAAGTATTCGGCCCCCTTGAACTTTGCGACCTTTTGCCACATTTCAGGCTTCAAACATAAAGATATAAAACTGTATTTTTTTGTGAAGAATCAACAACAAGTGGGACACAATCATGAAGTGGAACAACATTTATTGGATATTTCAAACGTTTTTAACAAATCAAAAATGGAAAAATTGGGCGTGCAAAGTTAATACTTTGTAGCGCCACCTTTTGCTGCGATTACAGCTGTAAGTTGCTTGGGGTATGTCTCTATCAGTTTTGCACATCGAGAGACTGACATTTTTTCCCATCTCCCCTGTCTCTGTCACGTGGTTTACCTTGGTCTTGGTGAAACCGGTTCTGTTAGGAGGAATGGTCCCCATCTCCCCTGTCTCTGTCACGTTGTTTACCTTGGTCTTGGTGAAACCGGTTCTGTTAGGAGGAATGGTCCCCATCTCCCCTGTCTCTGTCACGTTGTTTACCTTGGTCTTGGTGAAACCGGTTCTGTTAGGAGGAATGGTCCCCATCTCCCCTGTCTCTGTCACGTGGTTTACCTTGGTCTTGGTGAAACCAGTTCTGTTAGGAGGAATGGTCACCATCTCCCCTGTCTCTGTCACGTGGTTTACCTTGGTCTTGGTGAAACCGGTTCTGTTAGGAGGAATGGTCCCCATCTCCCCTGTCTCTGTCACGTGGTTTACCTTGGTCTTGGTGAAACCGGTTCTGTTAGGAGGAATGGTCCCCATCTCCCCTGTCTCTGTCACGTTGTTTACCTTGGTCTTGGTGAAACCGGTTCTGTTAGGAGGAATGGTCCCCATCTCCCCTGTCTCTGTCACGTGGTTTACCTTGGTCTTGGTGTAGGGGCTTGTGGCACCGTTAGCCCGGCCAATACGAAGGGCTGGTATGAACCGCACCGGGCTATGCACCCACACTGGAAACACCGTGCGCTCCATAGCATAACACGGTGCCTGCCCGGTCTCTCTTGCCCACCGGTAAGCACAGGGAGTTTGCGCAGGTCTCCTACCTGGCATAGCCATACTCCCATTAAGCACCCCCCCCCAATAATTTGTTTGGGCTGCTTTTCGGGCTTCCATCCGCGTCGCCGTGCTGCCTCCTCATACCAGCGCCTCTCCGCTTTAGCTGCCTTTCGTTCTTCCTTGGGACGGCGATATTCTCCCGGCTGCGCCCAGGGTCCTTTTCCGTCTAATATCATCTCCCAAGACCAGAAGTCCTTATATTGCTGCTCCTCACAATTAACAGGGAGAGTAGGCTCAGGTCTGACTCCTGACTCAGCCACTCTCTCTCTGAGCCCTCCCCTAATAAATATTTGGGGGTTACTTTCGGTTTTCGCTCTGCGCCGCCGTGTCTTTTTTTTTTGACTCCATTCGCCTATAGCCCTCTTCGCACTGCTCCAGCGAATCCCAGGTGGGCTCCTGCACTCTCTCTGGTTCGGCCGCCCACCTGTCTATTTCTTCCCACGTCGTATACTCCATGCCATTGCTGTCCATAACGTCCTCCTTTTTCTGCTCCTGCTGTCGCTGCCTGTAACCACGCCACTCGGTCTGTGTGTGGTGTGTGATTCTGTAACGACGTTCTTCGTTTGTAGAAAGAGAGTCGGACCGAAATGCAGCGTGGTGGTTACTCATGACTTTAAGAGATAAAGTGACACATGAAATAACGATACAAAATACAAAACAACAAACGGAACGTGAAACCTATTACAGCCTATCTGGTGAAACTACACAGAGACAGGAACAATCACCCACGAAATACAAAGCGAAACCAGGCTACCTAAATACGGTTCCCAATCAGAGACAACGAGAATCACCTGACTCTGATTGAGAACCGCCTCAGGCAGCCAAGCCTATACAACACCCCTAATCAGCCGCGATCCCAAATACTACAAACCCCAATACGAAAATACAATAACATAAACCCATGTCACACCCTGGCCTGACCAAATATATAATGAAAACACAAAATACAATGACCAAGCCGTGACAACAATTTCACAACAACTACCTTATACACACAATTGTAAAGGGATAAAGAATATGTACAACAACTAGGCAAGATGCAGTAGATGGTATACAGTATATACATATGAGATGAGTGATGTAGGGTATGTAAACAAATTGTTTAAAGGGATAAATGTATTACATAAAATATGTACATAAAGTATATATGAATGAGTAATGGTAAACATTATATAAAGTTAGGACTATGAACGGCATAGGCAAGATGCAGTAGATGGTATCGAGTACAGTATACACATAAATATGAGATGAGTGATGTAGGGTATGTAAACAAAGTGGCATAGTTTAAAGTGGCTAGTGAGACATGTATTACATAAAGATGGCAAGATGCAGTAGATGGTATTGAGTACAGTATATACATATGTGTAACTCTCCGGGTGTCGTGGGTGTGGAGTCAGACGCAGGAAACAGAGAGTGCGATGCTGTGCTCTTTAATGCACCAAAACGCAACACAGTGTGCTCACAACAAAAAATACACGACCAGGAACAAACACGTTCCTCTACTACCAAACAGAAAGTCACAATAATTAATCCCGCACAAAGAACCAGGCGGGCCGGCTGACTAATAAAGCCTCCCTAATTATACCCAACACAAAACAGGTGTACACAATAAACATATCTAAGATGGCATAGCAGTAAGTCGTCCTGTCGTATCGTGTCCCCTGTATATATATGTCTCTTTTTCGTTTTTCGTTTTTTCGTTTTTCGTCTTTTTCGTTTTTACATATTTTTTTCGCATATCTTTAAAAACATTTTGCTAAACCTAAGCTTCCAAATACTCTCCTGCAACCCGCCACACCCAATGTAGTTACTTTTTCCTAAAGTATTTATATTTACTTCGGAACCGGAACCCCTCACCTGAAGCTAGCCAGCTAACCACCAGCTATGCTAGCGGTGCTAGCGGTCTTCAGCTAACCGGTCATCCGCTAACCTTTAGCTCGGAAAGCTCTCGACAGTTCTCGCCAGTTCGAACAACGTGACGCTAACCAGAGCAAAACTGACCTATTTATTTTTTATCCCCGGATTCCCACCGCAAACGGAACATTTTTTCAGCTGGATCTTCACAACTAGCTATCGAGCTAAACCGCAACCCTGGTTGATTACTCCTGGCTAGCGTTTCCACCCACTTGAAGCTTGAAGCAAGCCCGGCCAGAGCCCCTGTGCTACCACCGTAGCATACTCCTGGGCTACAATACCCGGACCCACGACCGGTCTATCGATGTCACCGCATGAAGAGGAATAAACAGACTCACCCCATTGCGACGTCCCCAAAGGCTAACTCTCTAGCCCTTGCTACCTCCTTGCTTGCTAATTCGGCCTGCTAACTGCTAGCTTGTTTAGCCCAGAACTCACTCAAGAACCTCCAGAAGCTAACCAGCTAACTAGTTACAAGCTATTTAGTCATTGTTAGTTTTTAACCTGGATAACACTCGCCTGTCCAGCTCCCCTGCCCCATCCACCGCTGCCCCCTGGACACTGATCACTTGGCTACATAGCTGATGCACGCTGGTCTGTCCATTAATCACGGTACTCCATTCTGCTTGTTTGTTTTATCTGTCGGCCCCGTTGCCAAGTCAACGCCATTTTACCTGCTGTTGTTGTGCTAGCTGATTAGCTGTTGTCTCACCTACTGTTTTAGCTAGCTTTCCCAATTCAACACCTGTGATTACTGTATGCCTTGCTGTATGTCTCTCTCAAATGTCAATATGCCTTGTATAATATTGCTCAGGTTAGTTATCATTGTTTTAGTTCACAATGGAGCCCCTAGTCCCACTCCTCATACCCCTGATACCTCCTTTGTCCCACCTCCCACATATGCGGTGACCTCACCCATTACAACCAGCATGTCCAGAGATACAACCTATCTCATCATCACCCAGTGCCTGGGCTTACCTCCGCTGTACCCGCACCCCACCATACCCCTGTCTGCGCATTATGCCCTGAATATATTCTACCATGCCCAGAAACCTGCTCCTCTTATTCTCTGTCCCCAACGCTCTAGGCGACCAGTTTTGATAGCCTTTAGTCGCACCCTCATACTACTCCTTCTCTGTTCCGCGGGTGGTGTGGAGGTAAACCCAGGCCCTGCATGTCCCCAGGCACCCTCATTTGTTGACTTCTGTGATCGAAAAATCCTTGGTTTCATGCATGTCAACATCAGAAGCCTCCTCCCTAAGTTTGTTTTACTCACTGCTTTAGCACACTCTGCTAACCCTGATGTCCTTGCCGTGTCTGAATCCTGGCTCAGGAAGGCCACCAAAAATTCAGAGATTTCCATACCCAACTATAACATCTTCCGTCAAGATAGAACTGCCAAAGGGGGAGGAGTTTCAGTCTACTGCAGAGATAGCCTGCAAAGTAATGTCATACTTTCCAGGTCCATACCCAAACTGTTCAAACTACTAATTTTGAAAATGACTCTCTCCAGAAATAAGTCTCTCACTGTTGCCGCCTGCTACCGACCCCCCTCAGCTCCCAGCTGTGCCCTGGACACCATTTGTGAATTGATTGCCCCCCATCTAGCTTCAGAGTTTGTTCTGTTAGGTGACCTAAACTGGGATATGCTTAACACCCCGGCAGTCCTACAATCTAAGCTAGATGCCCTCAATCTCACACAAATCATCAAGGAACCCACCAGGTACAACCCTAACTCTGTAAGCAAGGGCACCCTCATAGACGTCATCCTGACCAACTGGCCCTCCAAATACACCTCCGCTGTCTTCAACCAGGATCTCAGCGACCACTGCCTCATTGCCTGTATCCGCTACGGTGCCGCAGTCAAATGACCACCCCTCATCACTGTCAAACGCTCCCTAAAACACTTCTGTGAGCAGGCCTTTCTAATCAACCTGGCCCGGGTATCCTGGAAGGACATTGACCTCATCCCGTCAGTTGAGGATGCCTGGTCATTCTTTAAGAGTAACTTCCTCACCATTTTAGATAAGCATGCTCCATTCAAAAAATGCAGAACTAAGAACAGATACAGCCCTTGGTTCACTCCAGACCTGACTGCCCTTGACCAGCACAAAAACATCCTGTGGCGGACTGCAATAGCATCGAATAGTCCCCGCGATATGCAACTGTTCAGGGAAGTCAGGAACCAATACACGCAGTCAGTCAGGAAAGCTAAGGCCAGCTTCTTCAAGCAGAAGTTTGCATCCTGTAGCTCCAACTCCAAAAATTTCTGGGACACTGTGAAGTCCATGGAGAACAAGAGCACCTCCTCCCAGCTGCCCACTGCACTGAGGCTAGGTAACATGGTCACCACCGATAAATCCATGATTATCGAAAACTTCAACAAGCATTTCTCAACGGCCGGCCATGCCTTCCGCCTGGCTACTCCTACCTCGGCCAACAGCTCCACCCCCCCCGCAGCTCCTCGCCCAAGCCTCTCCAGGTTCTTCTTTACCCAAATCCAGATAGCAGATGTTCTGAAAGAGCTGCAAAACCTGGACCCGTATAAATCAGCTGGGCTTGACAATCTGGACCCTCTATTTCTGAAACTATCCGCCGCCATTGTCGCAACCCCTATTACCAGCCTGTTCAACCTCTCTTTCATATCATCTGAGATCCCCAAGGATTGGAAAGCTGCCGCAGTCATCCCCCTCTTCAAAGGGGGAGACACCCTGGACCCAAACTGTTACAGACCTATATCCATTCTGCCCTGCCTATCTAAGTTCTTCGAAAGCCAAGTCAACAAACAGGTCACTGACCATCTCGAATCCCACCGTAACTTCTCCGCTGTGCAATCTGGTTTCCGAGCCAGTCACGGGTGCACCTCAGCCACACTCAAGGTACTAAACGATATCATAATCGCCATCGATAAAAGACAGTAGTGTGCAGCCGTCTTCATCAACCTTGTTAAGGCTTTCGACTCTGTCAATCACCATCACCTGCACCCGCATGCCCGACTAGCATCACCACCCTGGATGGTTCCGACCTTGAATATGTGGACACCTATAAGTACCTAGGTGTCTGGCTAGACCGCAAACTCTCCTTCCAGACTCATATCAAACATCTCCAATCGGAAATCAAATCAAGAGTCGGCTTTCTATTCCGCAACAAAGCCTCCTTCACTCACGCTGCCAAGCTTACCCTAGTAAAACTGACTATCCTACCGATCCTCGACTTTGGCGATGTCATCTACAAAATTGCTTCCAACACTCTACTCAGCAAACTGGATGCAGTTTATCACAGTGCCATCCATTTTGTCACTAAAGCACCTTATACTACCTACCACTGCAACTTGTATGCTCTAGTCGGCTGGCCCTCGGTACATACTCGTCGCCAGACCCACTGGCTCCAGGTCATCTATAAGGCCATGCTAGGTAAAGCTCCGCCTTATCTCAGTTCACTGGTCACGATGGCAACACCCATACGTAGCACGCGCTCCAGCAGGTGAATCTCACTGATCATCCCTAAAGCCAACACCTCATTCAGCCTCCTTTCGTTCCAGTACTCTGCTGCCTGTGACTGGAACGAATTGTAAAAATCGCTGAAGTTGGAGACTTTTATCTCCCTCACCAACTTCAAACATCAGCTATCTGAGCAGCTAACCAATCGCTGCAGCTTTACATAGTCTATTGGTAAATAGCCCACCCATTTTCACCTACCTCATCCCCACAGTTTTTATTTATTTACTTTTCTGCTCTTTTGCACACCAATATCTCTACCTGTACATGATCATCTGATCATTTATCACTCCAGTGTTAATCTGCAATATTGTAATTATTCGCCTACCTCCTCATGCCTTTTGCACACATTTTATATAGACTCCACTTTTTTTTCCTACTGTGTTATTGACTTGTTAATTGTTTACTCCATGTGTAACTCTGTGTTGTCTGTTCACACTGCTATGCTTTATCTTGGCCAGGTCGCAGTTGCAAATGAGAACTTGTTCTCAACTAGCCTACCTGGTTAAATAAAGGTGAAATAAAATAAAAAATAAATAAAATAAGGAGAGGGAGGTAAGAATCAGTGGCAGCTAGTAGGCCAGCGACGACGACCGCCAAGCGCCACCCGAACGTGAAGGGGAGCTACCTTCGGTCGGAGTCGTGACAATATGAGGTGAGTAATGTAGGGTATGAAAACATTATATAAAGTTAGGACTATGTAAACTAAATCAAAAGCAGACAACTTATAAAAAAACTAAATCCATATAGTAAATTAGCTTTATAAAGTTATTAAAATAATTTACTTACAGATCTAAAAGTGGATCCAAACCTTCTAGAAAGAAATCTTCTTCGGCTGAGTCAAAATCCTGGTTGTCCAAATCGCTCCCCTGATCAGAGTCCGACCTGTATTTTATTCAAAGCTTCTACGTCGTCGGTATACTTTTTCATAGCTGCCTTTTTTTTGTTGCTTCATCTTCGATATTCGATTTTATCCCTTGAGAAGCCATCTTTTATGCTAAAGCGATGAAATTAAAACAATTAAATCTGTTTACAATGTAATGTAGCTCGGTGCGTCTTGTATCTGAGTCAGGTAGAAATAGTTCGCATTACGCATAAAAGGTTCTAGGCCTTGCTTTGTCCCACCCAGGTCAACTGCATATTCCTGGAAAGCGTATCTCATTGGCTACAAGACTGTCAAGGTGCCATAGTAGCCACTCCCCTGTGTAATGGCTGCCTACAGCACGTAAGCATAGCAACGGCATATTTTTGATGCAAAATGATAGTCACTCGGTGGACTTTCGATGTTTCCATTCAGTCATACATCATCAGATAACATGGCAATAGGCTAGATTTGTTCCTACCAACCTAAGGATTCATTTTGATTTCCAGTTTCACCGACTCACCCATTGATGCCCAGCTCACTCCCTGGTGATGGCCTATGCGCTCGTGCCCAAAGCCTCTCTCTCTCGTTGTATTTTTTAAAACCATATTTAGAAGCCTGCAGCTGACAGATTAGAGTTTTCTCTTTTCTGCAGGAGCCATTTACTTTCCAACCTGTGTTTTTCTTCTATTGTAGACTATTTGAAATATTGTGAAAGGCCTGTTTTGCTACATGCTGGTTGTTCACTGACAGATTTTCTGCGAGTTCCCCCACTGTGGGCTAGGCCTTGTTATGTTATTGGGCTACACTCCACAGCTAGGCTTCTTGTTCTTCAAGGTAGCTATTTATCCTCTGTGGATAAATTATAGGCCTTCTCATGGTGTAGTAGGATATTCTGAATTATTGAATGTCTTTCTGAACAAACAGCAGAACATTTATTTAAATTGATCAGGTGTGGTGCAGTTCCACCAGAACCCTTCTCACAGCTATGATTCTATGAGGAAACAAACGATGAAGTGCAATGCTAGAGAGATGACAGTTGCAACTTCATGAGCAGAAGGAGATAAATCATAGAAAGTGAATCTCATTGTAGTTCTGTGAGAGATACGGTGGGCGACTCAAATTAACTTTGATTGTGTTTATTTGTATTTGGAGTTTAGAGTGGAGAGAGATAACTGAGAGAATTATAAGCCAAATACTATGAAACATACCTCTGGGAACCGGGGGTAAAGATCATCTCTGGTGGAGTTATGGATCATCTCTGGTGGAGTTATGGATCATCTCTGGTGGAGTTCTAGATCATCTCTGGTGGAGTTATGGATCATCTCTGGTGGAGTTATGGATCATCTCTGGTGGAGTTATGGATCATCTCTGGTGGAGTTATGGATCATCTCTAGTGGAGTTCTAGATCATCTCTGGTGGAGTTATGGATCATCTCTAGTGGAGTTCTAGATCATCTCTGGTGGAGTTATGGATCATCTCTAGTGGAGTTCTAGATCATCTCTGGTGGAGTTATGGATCATCTCTAGTGGAGTTCTAGATCATCTCTGGTGGAGTTCTAGATCATCTCTGGTGGAGTTCTAGATCATCTCTGGTGGAGTTATGGATCATCTCTAGTGGAGTTCTAGATCATCTCTGGTGGAGTTATGGATCATCTCTAGTGGAGTTCTAGATCATCTCTGGTGGAGTTCTAGATCATCTCTGGTGGAGTTATGGAATATCTCTGGTTGAGTTATGGATCATCTCTGGTGGAGTTCTAGATCATCTCTGGTGGAGTTCTAGATCATCTCTAGTGGAGTTATGGATCATCTCTGGTGGAGTTATGGATCATCTCTGGTGGAGTTCTAGATCATCTCTGGTGGAGTTCTAGATCATCTCTGGTGGAGTTATGGATCATCTCTAGTGGAGTTATGGATCATCTCTGGTGGAGTTCTAGATCATCTCTGGTGGAGTTCTAGATCATCTCTGGTGGAGTTCTAGATCATCTCTGGTGGAGTTCTAGATCATCTCTGGTGGAGTTATGGATCATCTCTGGTGGAGTTATGGATCATCTCTGGTGGAGTTCTAGATCATCTCTGGTGGAGTTCTAGATCATCTCTGGTGGAGTTATGGATCATCTCTAGTGGAGTTCTGGATCATCTCTAGTGGAGTTCTAGATCATCTCTGGTGGAGTTCTAGATCATCTCTGGTGGAGTTATGGATCATCTCTAGTGGAGTTCTAGATCATCTCTGGTGGAGTTATGGATCATCTCTGGTGGAGTTATGGATCATCTCTGGTGGGTTAGATCATTCTAGATCATCTCTGGTGGAGTTCTAGATCATCTCTGGTGGAGTTATGGATCATCTCTAGTGGAGTTCTAGATCATCTCTGGTGGAGTTATGGATCATCTCTGGTGGAGTTATGGATCATCTCTAGTGGAGTTCTAGATCATCTCTAGTGGAGTTATGGATCATCTCTAGTGGAGTTCTAGATCATCTCTAGTGGAGTTCTGGTGGAGTTAGATCATCTCTAGATCAGTGGAGTTCTAGATCATCTCTGGTGGAGTTATGGATCATCTCTGGTGGAGTTCTAGATCATCTCTAGTGGAGTTCTAGATCATCTCTGGTGGAGTTATGGATCATCTCTGGTGGAGTTCTAGATCATCTCTAGTGGAGTTCTAGATCATCTCTGGTGGAGTTATGGATCATCTCTGGTGGAGTTCTAGATCATCTCTGGTGGAGTTATGGATCATCTCTGGTGGAGTTATGGATCATCTCTAGTGGAGTTCTAGATCATCTCTGGTGGAGTTCTGGAACTCTCTCTTCCTTTGAGGAGGGAGTGATGCTACTGATAATGAGGTGTAGTCTCACTACCATCTGCTCTGAGTAGGGAGTGATGCTACTGATACTGAGGTGTAGTCTGACTACCATCTGCTCTGAGGAGGGAGTGATGCTACTGATACTGAGGTGTAGTCTGACTACCATCTGCTCTGAGGAGGGAGTGATGCTACTGATAATGAGGTGTAGTCTGACTACCATCTGCTCTGAGGAGGGAGTGATGCTACTGATACTGAGGTGTAGTCTGACTACCATCTGCTCTGAGGAGGGAGTGATGCTACTGATAATGAGGTGTAGTCTGACTACCATCTGCTCTGAGGAGGGAGTGATGCTACTGATACTGAGGTGTAGTCTGACTACCATCTGCTCTGAGGAGGGAGTGATGCTACTGATAATGAGGTGTAGTCTCACTACCATCTGCTCTGAGGAGGGAGTGATGCTACTGATAATGAGGTGTAGTCTGACTACCATCTGCTCTGAGGAGGGAGTGATGCTACTGATAATGAGGTGTAGTCTGACTACCATCTGCTCTGAGGAGGGAGTGATGCTACTGATAATGAGGTGTAGTCTAATTACCATCTGCAGTAATCTGTTGTTAATGGAACAGGAGAGGATGATGAGGACACAGAACCTCTACTTTAACAGGAGAGGATGATGTTGTGTTATGATGAGGACAGAGAACCTCTACTTTAACAGGAGAGGATGATGAGGACACAGAACCTCTACTTTAACAGGAGAGGATGATGAGGACACAGAACCTCTACTTTAACAGGAGAGGATGATGTTATGATGAGGACACAGAACCTCTACTTTAACAGGAGAGGATGATGTTATGATGAGGACAGAGAACCTCTACTTTAACAGGAGAGGATGATGTTATGATGAGGACAGAGAACCTCTACTTTAACAGGAGAGGATGATGTTATGATGAGGACAGAGACCCTCTACTTTAACAGGAGAGGATGATGTTATGATGAGGACACAGAACCTCTACTTTAACAGGAGAAGATGATGAGGACACAGAACCTCTACTTTAACAGGAGAGGATGATGAGGACACAGAACCTCTACTTTAACAGGAGAGGATGATGAGGACACAGAACCTCTACTTTAACAGGAGAGGATGATGAGGACACAGAACCTCTACTTTAACAGGAGAGGATGATGAGGACACAGAACCTCTACTTTAACAGGAGAGGATGATGAGGACACAGAACCTCTACTTTAACAGGAGAGGATGATGAGGACACAGAACCTCTACTTTAACAGGAGAGGATGATGAGGACACAGAACCTCTTCTTTAACAGGAGAGGATGATGTTATGATGAGGACAGAGAACCTCTACTTTAACAGGAGAGGATGATGTTATGATGAGGACAGAGAACCTCTACTTTAACAGGAGAGGATACAGTTCATGTACATTTGAAGTTTGAAGTTACATACACTTTAGCCAAATACATTTAAACTCAGACATAAGCAATATTCCTCCGCTATGTTGGAGTCAACAGACACACAAAATTACAACATAAATATTCCCTTACCTTTGTTGGTCTTCGATCAGAATGTAGTGGAAGAAGTCATACTTACCAAAAACATCGTTTGGTTTCAAGTCGTGTGTCTTTGTATTAGCATATGCTGCAAGTTCCAGCTGAAATGCTACCAAAAATTACTTCTGGTCCCGAACAGTTGCGCATCAAAACTTCAAAATTACATATTATATGTCGACTAAACTGGTCAAACTAAGTGCAGAATCAAGCTTTAGGATGTTCTAAACGTACAAAACAATTATCTAATCTATCGGACATTCTTGCTTGCCCTCAAGCATTCTGGAACAAAGGGACGTCTCTCCAAAATGCGCGCTCTCCTGACCTTGTATTTTCTCGCGACACTCAGTCTTTTGCCTCCCAACGAGTCAAAACCCACGGGATTTGCACAATTAAACGCTGTACTGAATGAGGACATCTAGTGTCTCCAGATCCATAGCTGGTTGGGTGGGGTCGATGATGTCAAAGTTGCCCCAAGTTTCTGGCTCCCAAAACTAGTTTGGGAGATTGCCTTCCCTGTGAGTTCTGCTATACTTACAGACATCATTCAAACGGTTTTAGAAGCTTTAGTGTTTTCTATCCAATAATAATTATTATATGCATATATTAGCAATTTAGGACAGATTTATTTTCAGTTTACTATGGGCACGCAATTCCTCCAAAGGGGGCAGTAATTCTGCCTATCCTTAACAGGTTTTTAACTTGTCTAGGGTAGGGGGCACATTCGGAATTTTGGATGAAAAGCATGCCCAAATTAAACTGTCTGCGTTATTGTCCGAGTCAGGTTTGTTGGCCTCCTTGCTCGCACACGCTTTTTCAGTTCTGCACACGCTTTTTCAGTTCTGCCCACACATTTTCTAAGTGTGGGCAGAATGTAAGTCTTCTCGGGGTGTCCTCTATGTGTTGGTCCGGGGGGTGGATTGAGGTCAGGGCTCTGTGATGGCCACTCCAATACCTTGACTTTGTTGTCCTTAAGCCATTTTGACACAACTTTGGAAGTATGCTTGGGGTCATTGTCCATTTGGAAGGCCCATTTGCAACCAAGCTTTAACTTTCTGACTGATGTCTTGAGATGTTGCTTCAATATATTCACATAATTTTAGGTCCTCATGATGCCATCTATTTTGTGAAGTGCACCAGTCCCTCCTGCATCACGATATAGTTTGTTTGTTTGTTTTAAAATGCAGTGTTGTGTTCTCTCTGGTCGTGATGTTTTGTCCTCTTCATCCCTACCCGTCCCTGCAGGAGGCCTTTTGGTAGGCCGTCATTGTAAATAAGACGTTTGTTCTTAGCTGACTTGCCTAGTTAAATAAAGGTTACATGTTTTTATGAATAAACCAATACATTTAGGTCGCCACAGACTCGTACATGTCGCTGGGCCTGGAAATGAATGATTTCCCCCTCCAGGATGGAGAAGCTGTCTTCATTAAAGTGGGGGGGGGTATACTGTAGGATGGAGAAGCTGTCTTCATTAAAGTGGGGGGAAATACTGTAGGATGGAGAAGGGGATATACTGTAGGATGGATAAGCTGTCTTCATTAAAGTGGGGGGATATACTGTAGGATGGAGAAGGGGATATACTGTAGGATGGAGAAGCTGTCTTCATTAAAGTATGGGGATTCTAGTGTGGGGATATAGGTAGCACACAGGAGGACATTTTTCTCTCTTGAAATAATTTCCTTTTGAATTTCTAGCCAAATGTGAAATGTTCCTGTTTTGATTAATTTAATGGAGTGAGTTAGGTCTGCTCTATACCAAATTAGCATACCCCCTGAGTCCCTTCCCTGTTTCACACCTGGACGTTTGGTGGATGGGACCACCAGCTCTCTGTAACCTAGAGGGCAACCAGTGGGTCCATCTCCTCTATACCACCCACCTGGTAGTGTGGTGGATGGGACTACCAGCTCTCTGTAACCTAGAGGACAACCAGTGGGTCCATCTCCTCTATACCACCCACCTGGTGGTGAGGTGGATGGGACTATCAGCTCTCTGTAACCTAGAGGGCAACCAGTGGGTCCATCTCCTCTAAACCATGTTTCTTGTAGAAATATACAATAAGTACAATGTCCGCAGTTCCGATTTATTTTGTGAAGTCCAGGTTCCTGCTCTTTAGGCCAAAGGCAGTTGACCTCAGGCCTGGGATATTCCAGGATGAGATAATGAAGGTTTTGTGTTCCATAAAGTGTCCAATGTTGTTAGTTGTGGGGTTTGGCCTCAGACCAGTAAGTGTGAGCAGAGCCTGCTGAGCATCTGGTACATGCCATTGGCTTGGACTAGTTTAAGAGTTGGGGTTGGGCCTGTTTGCCTTCTCACGGCCTGGGCGTATGTGAGACTTTCATGTTGAGGCCCTCTTTGCGGGATTGGGGGGCATGGGGAGGGCAGGAGGGGCATATAGTAGGTCTGATCTGAAGGGGCTTAAATGGGGTGTGGGCATGGTTGACTTGGGGGGGGGGCGATTGGCTGGGGTGGGGTTGTGGATGTGTCTGGTTCTGGATTTAAGTCATCACGGTGTGTGTGTCCTCTATGTGTTGGTCGGGGGGGGGGGGGGGGTTACCTGCTATATGGTAGCAGGGTGGGGATAACCACTTGTGCGTTGGGGAAAGTAGAAGAAGCTTTTTCAATCACTCCCTTGAGTGCTGTGGCCACCCTTTCCTGCTGTGTTCTCAGGTTGTTATGTGGCTGGGTGAACCTAGTTGGTCCTCAGACAGAAGGTCTAGGGTGCGCTGGGTATATTATTATGTGGCTGGGTGAACCTAGTTGGTCCTCAGACAGAAGGTCTAGGGTGCGCTGGGTGTATTATTATGTGGCTGGGTGAACCTAGTTGGTCCTCAGACAGAAGGTCTAGGGTGCGATGGGTATATTATTATGTGGCTGGGTGAACCTAGTTGGTCCTCAGACAGAAGGTCTAGGGTGCGCTGGGTATATTATTATGTGGCTGGGTGAACCTAGTTGGTCCTCAGACAGAAGGTCTAGGGTGCGCTGGGTGTATTATTATCTGGCTGGGTGAACCTAGTTGGTCCTCAGACAGAAGGTCTAGGGTGCGATGGGTATATTATTATGTGGCTGGGTGAACCTAGTTGGTCCTCAGACAGAAGGTCTAGGGTGCGCTGGGTATATTATTATGTGGCTGGGTGAACCTAGTTGGTCCTCAGACAGAAGGTCTAGGGTGCGCTGGGTATATTATTATGTGGCTGGGTGAACCTAGTTGGTCCTCAGACAGAAGGTCTAGGGTGCGCTGGGTATATTATTATGTGGCTGGGTGAACCTAGTTGGTCCTCAGACAGAAGGTCTAGGGTGCACTGGGTATATTATTATGTGGCTGGGTGAACCTAGTTGGTCCTCAGACAGAAGGTCTAGGGTGCGCTGGGTATATTATTATGTGGCTGGGTGAACCTAGTTGGTCCTCAGACAGAAGGTCTAGGGTGCGCTGGGTATATTATTATGTGGCTGGGTGACCCTAGTTGGTCCTCAGACAGAAGGTCTAGGGTGCGCTGGGTATATTATTATGTGGCTGGGTGACCCTAGTTGGTCCTCAGACAGAAGGTCTAGGGTTCGATGGGTATATTATTATGTGGCTGGGTGAACCTAGTTGGTCCTCAGACAGAAGGTCTAGGGTGCGCTGGGTATATTATTATGTGGCTGGGTGACCCTAGTTGGTCCTCAGACAGAAGGTCTAGGGTGCGATGGGTATATTATTATGTGGCTGGGTGAACCTAGTTGGTCCTCAGACAGAAGGTCTAGGGTGCGCTGGGTATATTATTATGTGGCTGGGTGACCCTAGTTGGTCCTCAGACAGAAGGTCTAGGGTGCGATGGGTATATTATTATGTGGCTGGGTGAACCTAGTTGGTCCTCAGACAGAAGGTCTAGGGTGCGATGGGTATATTATTATGTGGCTGGGTGAACCTAGTTGGTCCTCAGACAGAAGGTCTAGGGTGCGCTGGGTGTTTGGGCACCAAAGTTTAGACACTATGTGTTTTGGAAAAGGTCTCTCTGTCTCTCTCGCTCTCAATTCCAATTCAATTTAAGGGTGTTACTGGCAGTTAAACATATGTTAAGTAAGTAAAATGGATAATAAACAATAGTACAGTAAACATTATTCTTACAAAAGATCCATGTATTTTATTTATTATGTCTATATTCAGTGTTGTAATAATGTGCAAATAGAACAAAAGGGAAAATAAATTAACATAAATATGGGTTGTATTTACAATGGTGGCAACAGGTCACAAATCTTTCTACTGTGATGTCACTGTGGTATTTCACCCAGTCGCTCTCTCACTCTCATGTATTTTGTAGTTTCTGCCTGGGGTTAAGTTGATTAGTTTGTTTCCTAGTTAGTCAGTAATTGTGTTGCCATAAGAACCTGATTTGAGTGTGATGGAAATCTAGAATCGGCTTCCTATATCGCAACAAAGCCTCCTTCACTCATGCTGCCAAACATACCCTCGTAAAACTGACCATCCTACCGATCCTCGAGTTCGGTGATGTCATCTATAAAATAGCCTCCAACACTCTACTCAACAAACTGGATGCAGTCTATCACAGTGCTATCCGTTTTGTCACCAAAGCCCCATATACTACCCACCATTGCGACCTGTACGCTCTCTTTGGTTGGCACTCTCTTCATACTCGTCGCCAAACCCACTGGCTACAGGTTATCTACAAGTCTCTGCAAGGTAAAGCCCCACCTTATCTCAGCTCACTGGTCACCATAGCAGCACCCACTCGTAGCACACGCTCCAGCAGGTATATCTCACTGGTCACCATAGCAGCACCCACTCGTAGCACGCGCTCCAGCAGGTATATCTCACTGGTCACCATAGCAGCACCCACTCATAGCACGCGCTCCAGCAGGTATATCTCACTGGTCACCATAGCAGCACCCACTCGTAGCACGCGCTCCAGCAGGTATATCTCACTGGTCACCATAGCAGCACCCACTCGTAGCACGCGCTCCAGCAGGTATATTTCACTGGTCACCATAGCAGCACCCACTCGTAGCACGCGCTCCAGCAGGTATATTTCACTGGTCACCATAGCAGCACCCACTCGTAGCACGCGCTCCAGCAGGTATATCTCACTGGTCACCATAGCAGCACCCACTCGTAGCACGCGCTCCAGCAGGTATATTTCACTGGTCACCATAGCAGCACCCACCCGTAGCACGCGCTCCAGCAGGTATATATCACTGGTCACCATAGCAGCACCCACTCGTAGCACGCGCTCCAGCAGGTATATCTCACTGGTCACCATAGCAGCACCCACTCGTAGCACGCGCTCCAGCAGGTATATCTCACTGGTCACCATAGCAGCACCCACTCGTAGCACGCGCTCCAGCAGGTATATCTCACTGGTCACCACGCGCTCCAGCAGGTATATAGCAGCACCCACTCGTAGCACGCGCTCCAGCAGGTATATCTCACTGGTCACCATAGCAGCACCCACTCGTAGCACGCGCTCCAGCAGGTATATTTCACTGGTCACCATAGCAGCACCCACTCGTAGCACGCGCTCCAGCAGGTATATTTCACTGGTCACCATAGCAGCACCCACTCGTAGCACGCGCTCCAGCAGGTATATTTCACTGGTCACCATAGCAGCACCCACTCGTAGCATGCGCTCCAGCAGGTATATTTCACTGGTCACCATAGCAGCACCCACTCGTAGCACGCGCTCCAGCAGGTATATCTAACTGGTCACCATAGCAGCACCCACTCATAGCACGCGCTCCAGCAGGTATATCTCACTGGTCCCCAAAGCCAACACCCCCTTTGGCTGCCTTTCCTTCCAGTTCTCTGCTGCCAGTGACTGAAACGAATTGCAAAAATCACTGAAGCTGGAGACTCACATCTCCCTCACTAGCTTTAAGCACCAGCTATCTGAGCAGCTTACAGATCACTGCACCTGTACATAGCCCATCTGTAAACAGCCCATCTATCTACCTACCTCATCCCCATACTGGTATTTATTCATTTATTTATTTTGCTCCTTTGCACTCCAGTATCTCAACCTGCACATTCATCTTCTGCCGATCAACCGTTCCAGTGTTAATTGCTATATTGGAATTACTTCGCCCCCATGGCCTATTTATTGCCTTAACTCCCTTACTTGACCTCATTTGCACTCACTGTACATAGACTTTTTTTTATTTTTTTCTACTGTATTATTGACTGTATGTTTTGTTTATTCCATGTGTAACTCTGTGTTGTTATATGTGTAAAATTGCTTTGCTTTATCTTGGCCAGGTCGCAGTTGCAAATGAGGACTTGTTCTCAACTGGCCTACCTGGTTAAATAAAGGTGTTCTCAACTAGCCTATCTGGTTAAATAAAGGTGTTCTCAACTAGCCTATCTGGTTAAATAAAGGTGTTCTCAACTAGCCTACCTAAGGTGTTCTCAACTAGCCTACCTAAGGTGTTCTCAACTAGCCTACCTAAGGTGTTCTCAACTAGCCTATCTGGTTAAATAAAGGTGTTCTCAACTAGTCTACCTAAGGTGTTCTCAACTAGCCTATCTGGTTAAATAAAGGTATTCTCAACTAGCCTATCTGGTTAAATAAAGGTGTTCTCAACTAGCCTATCTGGTTAAATAAATGTGTTCTCAACTAGCCTACCTGGTTAAATAAAGGTGTTCTCAACTAGCCTATCTGGTTAAATAAAGGTGTTCTCAACTAGCCTACCTGGTTAAATAAAGGTGTTCTCAACTAGCCTATCTGGTTAAATAAAGGTGTTCTCAACTAGACTACCTAAGGTGTTCTCAACTAGCCTACCTAAGGTGTTCTCAACTATTCTACCTACGGTGTTCTCAACTAGCCTATCTGGTTAAATAAAGGTGTTCTCAACTAGCCTCCCTGGTTAAATAAAGGTGTTCTCAACTAGACTACCTAAGGTGTTCTCAACTAGCCTACCTAAGGTGTTCTCAACTATTCTACCTACGGTGTTCTCAACTAGCCTATCTGGTTAAATAAAGGTGTTCTCAACTAGCCTCCCTGGTTAAATAAATGTGTTCTCAACTAGCCTCCCTGGTTAAATAAATGTGTTCTCAACTAGCCTATCTGGTTAAATAAATGTGTTCTCAACTAGCCAATCTGGTTAAATAAATGTGTTCTCAACTAGCCTACCTGGTTAAATAAAGGTGTTCTCAACTAGCCTATCTGGTTAAATAAATGTGTTCTCAACTAGCCTATCTGGTTAAATAAATGTGTTCTCAACTAGCCTATCTGGTTAAATAAATGTGTTCTCAACTAGCCTATCTGGTTAAATAAATGTGTTCTCAACTAGCCTATCTGGTTAAATAAATGTGTTCTCAACTAGCCTATCTGGTTAAATAAATGTGTTCTCAACTAGCCTATCTGGTTAAATAAATGTGTTCTCAACTAGCCTATCTGGTTAAATAAATGTGTTCTCAACTAGCCTATCTGGTTAAATAAATGTGTTCTCAACTAGCCTATCTGGTTAAATAAATGTGTTCTCAACTAGCCTATCTGGTTAAATAAATGTGTTCTCAACTAGCCTATCTGGTTAAATAAATGTGTTCTCAACTAGCCTATCTGGTTAAATAAATGTGTTCTCAACTAGCCTATCTGGTTAAATAAATGTGTTCTCAACTAGCCTATCTGGTTAAATAAATGTGTTCTCAACTAGCCTATCTGGTTAAATAAATGTGTTCTCAACTAGCCTACCTGGTTAAATAAATGTGTTCTCAACTAGCCTACCTGGTTAAATAAAGGTGTTCTCAACTAGCCTACCTGGTTAAATAAAGGTGTTCTCAACTAGCCTATCTGGTTAAATAAATGTGTTCTCAACTAGCCTATCTGGTTAAATAAATGTGTTCTCAACTAGCCTATCTGGTTAAATAAAGGTTTTCTCAACTGGCTTACCTGGTTAAATAAAGGTGTTCTCAACTAGCCTACCTGGTTAAATAAAGGTGTTCTCAACTAGCCTATCTGGTTAAATAAATGTGTTCTCAACTAGCCTACCTGGTTAAATAAAGGTGTTCTCAACTGGCCTACCTGGTTAAATAAAGGTGTTCTCAACTGGCCTACCTGGTTAAATAAAGGTGAAATAAAATAAAAAATTAAGGTGCATTCGGAAAGTATTCAGACCTCTTCACTTTTTCCACATGTTGTTACATTACAGCCTTATTCTAAGATGTATCAAATAGTTTTTCCCCCTCATCAATCTACACACTGTACCCCATAATGATGAGAGAGAGAGAGAGAGAGAGAGAGAGAGAGAGAGAGAGAGAGAGAGAGAGAGAGAGAGAGAGAGAGAGAGAGAGAGAGAGAGACTTTTACTTTTTGTCTTTCTTTAATGATACATCCTCATTTAATTCGAACCCTAACCCTTAGAACCTCCCCACCACCTTTTAAAAACAAATATCCCCTGTACTGCATCCTCACCTTGCCCTCTACCCCACGATACAAAACAACACCACACATCACAATAACCAAATCCTCACCACTTCTACAACTGTATATCCAACCCATCTTCCCCAGCTGTACAGACGCCCCCCCACACACACACCATATATCCTGAAACATCTACGCACTTTATATCATTTTATAGAACTCAAACTCCACGTGCGCAGAGACCATCCCATTAAATAATAGTAAAGGGTCTGTTCTTCCCCCATCTTTCAAGCTGTTCCTCCTGAGCAAATAGAAAATTCAACAACACTCATTTGGCTCTTTCCTTATTCGAATACCTGTACCCCATTATAAACATCCCGGCAGTCAACTCCTTCCCCAACCTCTCACACAGACATTCCAACAGAGACATTAAGCTGGCTAACACAGGCAACATGATTCACCGTTTCACTCATGACACAGAAAGGATACCCCTGTCCGACTCCCGGGTCAACCAGCTGTTAGTGGCCAGGGCTCCATGTAGAACCCTCCACTGGAGGTCCCCTGTCCTCTGTGGTACTAGGGGTTTGTAGAGCCCCCTCCATCTAAAACCCACCATACTCTCCACCCTACATAGCCCCTGCCACTGATGTGCCTTCATTCCTGTTAGGTTCCTAATGTTCCTTAACACAGAGGGTGTAGAGAGCTTTACAACCCACCCCCTCAAACTCCCCCCTGGCTCAGAGTGTTCAAATCTAACAAGTCCTCCAGACCCCCTTGTCAGTCCTCAGTCTCTGCAGTCAACTGCAGTGGTGGAAACATTGGTGGCCCCTCTCCCTTTGGCCTCTCAAACATCCCCCTTACCAGCCCAGACAATGACTCCTGGACTTCCTCCAGGAATCCCTCCAGCAGCCTCCATAAGAGACGTTATTCCTGTTTGTTGTGGACTTCCGTGTTTTCCACCCCTCGTAGATAGGCTACTCCCTCACCCACAGCCCAGCCTCCACACCCACTTCTCGTGTGGGCCTAACAGCTTCTAGGCCCTCAGCACTGCAGAGTAAAAATCAGAGTACCTGCTGTACTGAGCCTCTCCAGCATCATGAGGATCAGCTGCTGGTCCAACCCTAATCCACCAACTCTCCTCAGCGCACGCATGTTCCCTCCAGCCGACATCAGTATGGTACAGCAGTCTCTGCACCGCCTTTAGTCGGAATGCAGCCACCCTGCTCTCCGGTTCAATCAGGCCCTGTCCTCCTTCGTGGATGGACATATACAACACTGCTGCCTTCAGCCAATGATGGCCCGGACAGAAAAAATCTGCCAGCTACGAGCAGACCGGCAGGGAGGGTTGAGGACAGACAGTTTATGGAGCCACAGGGAAGATACCGCCAGGTTGTTGATTATCAGCACCCTCACTCTATATGACACTTGGGACAGGAAACACATCCACATGGCCAGTCTTGGCACCACTGCCTGTGACAGCCCCTCCCAGTTTTTCCTGACCCACCTCTCTGAGCCCAGGGGGGGGCTATCCTTCCATGCCCCACATAACAGAGCTTTGCTCTTGCCCCTATTCACCTTAGCTGACGAAGCTCTTCCCTACCCCTTGCACTAGTCTCTAGTGCCGGCGTATCCTGCCCATCCCTGACCATCACAGAAACGTCACCTGCATTCGCCAACACTGCTTTGCCTGTCAACACAGCCATGCCTGTCCAGCACACTTCCTGCAATCTCCAAAAAAAGGCCCAAAAAAGGCTCAATGGCTAGTGTATATAATAGCTCTGATAGAGGGCATCCTTGTCTAATGCCCCGCTTCACCCAGACCGGCCTACTGAGCCCCTCTCCCACCTTGACCATACATGACATCCCAGCATACAACATCTTCACACAGGCCAAAAACCTTTCCCCAAACACAGACATCACATTAACCAGATACTCATGGTCCACTCTATCAAAAGCCTTCTCTTGATCTAAAGAGACCAGTCCAAAGTTCACAATAGAGCCTCTCGGAAGTCCAACATGTTTCTGATTAAGAACAAGTTGTCCGTGATTGAGGGTCCCATAAACAATATGTCTAGTCCTTGTGTACTATAGAGTCCACATTTACATTTACATTTAAGTCATTTAGCAGACGCTCTTATCCAGAGCGACTTACAAATTGGTGCATTCACCTTATGACATCCAGTGGAACAACCACTTTACAATAGTGCATCTAAATATTTTAAGGGGGGGGGGTGAGAAGGATTACTTTATCCTATCCTAGGTATTCCTTAAAGAGGTGGGGTTTCAGGTGTCTCCGGAAGGTGGTGATTGACTCCGCTGTCCTGGCGTCGTGAGGGAGTTTGTTCCACCATTGGGGAGCCAGAGCAGCGAACAGTTTTGACTGGGCTGAGCGGGAACTGTACTTCCTCAGTGGTAGGGAGGCGAGCAGGCCAGAGGTGGATGAACGCAGTGCGCTTATTTGGGTGTAGGGCCTGATCAGAGCCTGGAGGTACTGAGGTGCCGTTCCCCTCACAGCTCCGTAGGCAAGCACCATGGTCTTGTAGCGGATGCGAGCTTCAACTGGAAGCCAGTGGAGAGAGCGGAGGAGCGGGGTGACGTGAGAGAACTTGGGAAGGTTGAACACTAGACGGGCTGCGGCGTTCTGGATGAGTTGTAGGGGTTTAATGGCACAGGCAGGGAGCCCAGCCAACAGCGAGTTGCAGTAATCCAGACGGGAGATGACAAGTGCCTGGATTAGGACCTGCGCCGCTTCCTGTGTGAGGCAGGGTCGTACTCTGCGGATGTTGTAGAGCATGAACCTACAGGAACGGGCCACCGCCTTGATGTTAGTTGAGAACGACAGGGTGTTGTCCAGGATCACGCCAAGTCCAGATGGGTCTTCAGTCTGTTAGCGAGACGCTTGCCAAATATCTTATAGTCCGCATAGAACAATGCCACAGGCCTCAGGTTCTTAAGTTTACACAAGTCCCCTTTCTTGGGCAGGAGAGTCAGAGCCTTCCGACGACAGTTCTTCGGCAACTTCCTACTTCGACGCACTAACACGCAAAAGAAGTCCAGTCCAATTATTCCCCGGAATTCTTTATAAAACCATCCAGTCCATCGAGCCCCGGGGGACATCTGGGTTACGGCCTCTACCTGTTCATGGGACAACCCTCTGTGCCAGAGAGAGCTTAGGGAGATCTGCAAACAAAACCTGAGCACACATAGGATCACACAGTTCTGCCCTATACACGTCAGTATAAATCTCCACAGTCTGCTCCCGCATCTCTCCCACCACAGACGTCACCTGCCCATCAAACAGCCGTAGACAAAGCATATTCTCGGCTTCACCACTCCGTTTTTCCAAACCAAAGAAGAAGGAGCTGGAGCATCCATCTCCTTGAGCATCTTTCATCCTTCTGTAGCTCAGTTGGTAGAGCATGGCGCTTGTAACGCCAGGGTAGTGGGTTCGATCCCCAGGACCACCCATACGTAGAATGTATGCACACATGACTGTAAGTTGCTTTGGATAAAAGCGTCTGCTAAATGGCATATATTGTTATTATTATTATTATATATTACTTTAACCTGGACAAAACTGCCCAGGTCCCTATGTATTTCAGTTAAATTAGCTTGGAGGCCTACATTGCCTTGCCCCACCCGCTCTGCCTCCACCTCACTGATACCACGCTCGAGTTCCCCCAATACTCTCCTAGTCTCTGAGGATGAGAGAGCAGTATGCTGTTGACAAATAGAAAATGAAGTATTGAAATAAGACCAAAAGACCAAAAGTAAGGACAGAGCCTTCCACACGGCCTCTCACCTACAAAACACTCCCAGCATGCACACAGAGAGAGAGAGAGAGAGAGACGGCACCCTATTCTGGTCAAATGTAGTGCACTATGTAGTGAATAGGGGACCATTTAGGCTGCAGCATGAGTCTTTCTTTCTCCCTCTGCCTTAAGTCCCGATACACTCCATCGGCCAGAAGCTTCCCTCTTCAAACTGTGTAATGATGAAATGGACAGCTTGCTGCATCTCGTTGCACACTTAGAATATACATCATGACTTCTCTGGAGGGGGAGAGGGAGAGAGAGCAAGAAACCAGGTCACTACAGTCCCACTGTAGGGAAACAAGTTTGTGTGTGTGTGTGTTTGTGTTGTGTGTTCATATAGACACACTACATCTTCACAACAGTCCCAGCAATGTTTCACGTCAATCATCGAGGTATGATGAACCCTAGTCAGCTAGTTAACCATCTATACTTCTGATGAGCCCTACTCAGCCAGCTAACCAGCAGAAAACATCAACAGAAAACATTGTAACATTTTGTGCAACAACAGAAAATGACATTATTTTAACCGTTTTAGAAACTTCAGAGTGTTTTCTATCCAAATCTACCAATTATATACATATCCTGGCTTCTTAGCCTGAGTAACAGGCAGTTTACTCTGGGCATTCATTCAGACAGGAAGTGGAGAAAAAAGGGGCCCTAAGAAGTTGTTAACCAGCAGAGAACATCAACAATAGTAAATGTTATATTATGCTGATAGAAATGACTTTCTAAAAGGTGTAACTACTAACATCTTTATTGATAGGTTCATTTAAAAAGCTCTGAAAACTGTGTTTGATACGCTACACAGGAACTATAATTAATTAATAATAATTAAGTGCATTCTGAAAGTATTTAGACTCCTTGACTTTTTCCACCATTTTGTTACTTTACAGACTTATTCTAAAATGGATTAAATATATATTTTTCCCTCATCAATCTACACGCAATACCCCATTATGGCAATTTTTTTCAAATGTAAACTCAGCAAAAAAAAGAAACTTCCCTTTTTCAGGACCCTGTCTTTCAAAGATAATTTATAAAAATTAAAATATCTTCACAGATCTTCATTGTAAAGGGTTTAAACACTGTTTCCCATGCTTGTTCAATGAACCATAAACAATTAATGAACATGCACCTGTGGAACGGTCGTTAACAGCTTACAGACGGTAGGCAACTAAGGTCACAGTTATGAAAACTTAGGACACTAAAGAGGCCTTTCTACTGACTCTGAAAAACACCAAAAGAAAGATGCATAGGGTCCCTGATCATCTGCGTGAATGTGCCTTAGGCATGCTGCAAGGAGGCATGAGGACTGCAGATGTGGCCAGGGCAATAAATTGCAATGTCCGCACTGTCAGACACCTAAGACAGTGCTACAGGGAGACAGGACGGACAGCTGATCGTCCTCACAGTGGCAGACCACGTGTAACAACACCTGCACAGGATCTGTACATCTGTACATCACACCCGCGGGACAAGTACAGGATGGCAACAACAACTACCCAAGTTACGCCAGGAACACACAATCCCTCCATCAGTGCTCAGACTGTCTGCAATAGGCTGAGAGAGGCTGGACTGAGGGCTTGTAGGCCTGTTGTAAGGCAGGTCCTCACCAGACATCACCGGCAACAACCTCGCCTAAGGGCACAAACCCACCTGTCGCTGGACCAGACAGGACTGGCAAAACGTGCCCTTCACGGACAAGTCGCAGTTTTGTCTCACAGGGGATGATGGTCGGATTTGAATTTATCGTCGAAGGAATGAGCGTTACACCGATGCCTGTACTCTGGAGCAGAATCGATTTGGAGGTGGAGGGTCCGTCATGGTCTGGGGTGGTGTGTCACAGCATCATTGAACTGAGCTTGTTGTCATTGTAGGCAATCTCAACGCTGTGTGTTACAGGGAAGACATCCTCCTCCCTCATATGGTACCCTTCCTGCAGGCTCATCCTGACATGACCCTCCAGTATGACAATGCCACCAGCCATACTGCTCGTTCTGTGCATGATTTCCTGCAAGAAAGGAATGTCAGTGTTCTACCATGTCCAGCGAAGAGCCCGGATCTCAATCCCATTTAGCCCGTCCGGGACCTGTTGGATCGGAGGGTGAAGGCTATGGCCATTCTCCCAGGAATGTCTGGGAACATATTCCAATTTCTATTAGTCACATGTCTGGAGAAATTGTTCAGTTTATGTCACAGTTGTTGAATCTTGTTATGTTCATACAAATATTTACACATGTTAAGTTTGCTGAAAATAAACGCAGTTGACAGAGAGAGGATGTTTCTTTTTTTGCTGAGTTTATATATATTTTTCAATGGAAATAATACGTTTACATAAGTATTCAGACCTGAGTACTTTGTTGAAGAAAGAGCCTTTGGCAGCAATTAAAGCCTGGAGTCTTTTTGGCTACGATGCTACAAGCTTGGTACACCTGTATTTGTGCAGTTTGTCCCACTCTTTATTCAGTACTTTGTTGAAGAGCCTTTGGCAGCAATTAAAGCCTGGAGTCTTTTTAGCTACGATGCTACAAGCTTGGTACACCTGTATTTGTGCAGTTTGTCCCACTCTTTATTCAGTACTTTGTTGAAGAGCCTTTGGCAGCAATTAAAGCCTGGAGTCTTTTTGGCTACGATGCTTCAAGCTTGGTACACCTGTATTTGTGCAGTTTGTCCCACTCTTTATTCAGTACTTTGTTGAAGAGCCTTTGGCAGCAATTAAAGCCTGGAGTCTTTTTGGCTACTATGCTACAAGCTTGGTACACCTGTATTTGTGCAGTTTGTCCCACTCTTTATTCAGTACTTTGTTGAAGAGCCTTTGGCAGCAATTAAAGCCTGGAGTCTTTTTGGCTACGATGCTTCAAGCTTGGTACACCTGTATTTGTGCAGTTTGTCCCACTCTTTATTCAGTACTTTGTTGAAGAGCCTTTGGCAGCAATTAAAGCCTTGAGTCTTTTTGGCTACGATGCTACAAGCTTGGTACACCTGTATTTGTGCAGTTTGTCCCACTCTTTATTCAGTACTTTGTTGAAACACCTTTGGCAGCAATTACAGCCTGGAGTCTTCTTGGGTATGACGCTACAAGCTTGGCACACCTGTATTTGGGGAGTTTCTCCCATTCTCTGCAGATCCTCTGAATGTCTGTCAGGTTGGATGGGGAGCGTCGCTGAACAGCTATTTTCAGGTCTCTCCAGACATGTTCGATCAGGTTGACGTCTGGGTTCTGGCTGGGCCACTCAATGACATTCAGAGACTTGTCCCGAAGCCACTTCTTTGTTGTCTTGGATGTGTGCTTAGGGTTGTTGTCATGTTTGAAGATGAACCTTCGCCCCAGTCTGAGGTCAGGAGCGCTCTGGAGCAGGTTTTCATCAAGGATCTCTCTGTACTTTGCTCAGTTCATCTTTCCCTCGATCCTGACTAGTCTCCCAGTCACTGCCAGTGAAAACTTGATGCTGCCACCACCATGCTTCACCAATCTTTGTTTCATCCGACCAGATAATCTTGTTTCTCATGGTCTGAGAGTCTTTAGGTGCCTTTTGGGAAACTCCAAGCAGGCTGTCATGTGTATTTTACTGAGGAGTTGTTTCCATCTGGCCACTCTACCGTAAAGGCCTGATTGTGTGGTCCTTCTGTAGCTCAGTTGGTAGAGCATGGTGCTTGTAACGCCAGGGTAGTGGGTTCGATCCCCGGGACCACCCATACGTAGAATGTATGCACACATGACTGTAAGTCGCTTTGGATAAAAGCGTCTGCTAAATGGCATATATTACAATATATTACAATATATTATTGGTGGAGTGTTGCAGAGATGGTTGTCCTTCTGGAAGTCAGAGATTTTTCTACTTCTGGAAGATTCTCCAATCTCCACAGAAGAACTGGAGCTTTGGCACAGTGACCATCGGGTTCTTTGTCACTTCCCTGACCTAGGCCCTTCTCTCCTTATAGGTCAGTTTGGCCAGGCAGCCAGCTCTGGGAAGAGTCTTGGTGGCTCTTCCAAGAAACTTCTTCCATTTCAAAATGATGGAGGCCACTGTGTTCTTAGGGATCTTCAATGCTGCAGACATTTTTTGGTACCCTTCCCCAGATCTGTGCCTCAACACAATCCTTTTCCGGAGCTCTATGGACAATTCCTTCGATCTCATGGCTTGGTTTTTGCTCTGTCAAATGCGGGACCTTATTTTTTTCTAATTTTTTATTATTTCAACTTTATTTAACCAGGTAGGCCAGTTGAGAACAATTTCTCATTTACAACTGCAACCTGGCCAAGATAAAGCAAAGCAGTGCGACAAAAACAACAACACAGAGTTACACATGGAATAAACAAGCGTACAGTCAATAACACAATAGAATAAAAAAAGTCTATAAACACTGTGTGCAAATGGCGTGAGGAGGTAAGACAATAAATAGGCCATAGTAGCGAAGTAATTACAACTTAGCAAATGAACACTGGAGTGATTGATGTGCAAGTAGAAATACTGGTGTGCAAAAGAGCAGAAAAGTACATTTAAAAAACAGTATGGGGATGAGGTAGGTCGATTGGATGTTTGTTTTTTTACAGATGGGCTGTGTACAGCTGAAGCGATCAGTTAGCTGCTCAGATAGCTGATGTTTAAAGTTAGTGAAGGAAATATGAAGGAACTTAAGCGATTTTTGCAATTCGTTCCAGTCATTGGCAGCAGAGAACTGGAAGGAAAGGCGGCCAAAACAGGTGTTGGCTTTGGGGGTGACCAGTGAGATAGACCTGCTGGAGTGCAGGCTACGGGTGGGTGTTGTTATCGTGACCACAGTGAGCTGAGATAAGGCAGAGCTTTACCTAGCAAAGACTTATAGATGACCTGGAGCCAGTGGGTCTGGCAACGAATATGTAGCGAGGGCCAGCCGACGAGAGCATACAGATTGCAGTGGTGGGTGGTATATGGGGCTATGGTGACAAAACGGATGGCACTGTGATAGACAGCATCCAGTTTGCTGAGTAGATTGTTGGAGGCTATTTTGTAAATTACATTGCCGAAGTCGAGGATTGGTAGGATAGTCAGTTTTACGAGGGTATGTTTGGCGGTGTGAGTGAAGGAGGCTTTGTTGCGAAATAGGAAGCCAATACTAGATTTAATTTTAGATTGGAGATGTTTAATATGAGTCTGGAATGAGAGTTTACAGTCTAGCCAGACACTTAGGTATTAATAGTTGTCCACATATTCTAAGTCAGAACCGTCCAGAGTAGTGGCTGGCTTCCAGTTGAAGCTCGCATCCGCTACAAGACCATGGTGCTTGCCTACGGAGCTGTGAGGGGAACGGCACCTCAGTACCTCCAGGCTCTGATCAGGCCCTACACCCAAACAAGGGCACTGCGTTCATCCACCTCTGGCCTGCTCGCCTCCCTACCACTGAGGAAGTACAGCTCCCGCTCAGCCCAGTCAAAACTGTTCGCTGCCCTGGCCCCCCAATGGTGGAACAAACTCCCTCACGACGCCAGGACAGCGGAGTCAATCACCACCTTCCGGAGACACCTGAAACCCCACCTCTTTAAGGAATACCTAGGATAGGATAAGTAATCCCTCTCACCCCCCTTAAGTTTTAGATGCACTATTGTAAAGTGACTGTTCCACTGGATGTCATAAGGTGAATGCACCAATTTGTAAGTCGCTCTGGATAAGAGCGTCTGCTAAATGACTTAAATGTAAATGTAAATGTAAATGTAATGTAGTGATACTAATCAGGCGGGCGGGTGCGGTCAGCAAACAGTTGATTAGTATGCATTTGGTTTTACTAGCGTTTATGAGCAGTTGGAGGCCACGGAAGGAGTGTTTTATGGCATTGAAGCTCGTTTGGAGGTTTGTTAACACAGTGTCCAAAGAAGGGCCAGATGTATACAGAATGGTGTCTTCTGCGTAGAGGTAGATCAGGGAATCACCAGCAACAAGAGCGACATCATTGATATATAGAGATATAAGATTTGGCCCGAGAATTGAACCCTGTGGTACCCCCATCTGTCCGGACAACAGGCCCTCTGATGTGACACACTGAACTCTATCTGAGAAGAAGTTGGTGAACCAAGCGAGGCAGTCATAAGAGAAATCAAGGCTGTTGAGTCTGCCGATAAGAATACGGTGATTGACAGAGTCGAAAGCCTTGGCCAGGTCGATGAAGACGGCTGCACAGTACTGTACTGTCTTTTATTGATGGTGGTTATGATGTCGTTTAGATCTTTGAGCGTGCCTGAGGTGTACCCGTGACCAGCTCGGAAACCGGATTGCACAGCGGAGACGGTACGGTGGGATTCGAAATGACTAGTGATCTGTTTTTTGACATGGCTTTCAAAGACTTTAGAAAGACCGGGCAGGATGGATATAGGTCTGTAACAGTTTGGGTCTAGAGTGTCCACCCCCTTTGAAGAGGGTGATAACCGCGGCATCTTTCCAATCTTTAGGGATCTCAGACGATACTAAAGAGAGGTTGAACAGACTGGTAATAGGGCTTGCCACAATGGTGATGGATAATTTTAGAAAGAGAGGATCCCGATTGTCTTGCCCAGCTGATTTGTACGGTTCCAGGTTTTGCAACTATTTGCAACTATTTCAGAACATCAGCTATCTGGATTTGGGCAAAGGAGAAGCTGGGGATGCTTGGGCAAGTAGCTATGTAACCTTTAACGGGGGGTGCAGATCTGTTGGCCAGGGTATCCTGGCGGAATACATGGTCAGCCGTAGAGAAATGCTTATTGAAACTCTCAATTATCATTGATTTATCGGTGATGACAGTGTTACCTAGCCTCAGGGCAGTGGGCAGCTGGGAGGAGGTGCTCTTCTTCTCCATGGACTTTACAGTGTCCCAAAACTTTTTGGAGTAAGAGCTACAGGATGCAAATTTATGTTAAAACAAGCTAGCCTTAGCTAGGAACGGCCCCTTCCTACCTTAACCCTAAATGCTCCTGTAAGTCTCTGTGGATAAGATTGTCTGCTAAACTACTACAATGTCAAATGTAGATGGCGAGAAGAGCCAAGATGAGTATAACATCCTGGCATTTAAACCTAGATTAAAAATAAAAAAAACTAGATTTAAAAAAATCTCACATACTATAAGACATTCTATTTTGGCATACTAAGAATGTGTCATGCGCGACTGCGTTGTTTCCCGTTCTGCCCCTGAACAGGCAGTTAACCCACTGTTCCTAGGCCGTCATAGAAAACAATAATTTGTTCTTAACTGACTTGCCTGTCACGTCTAATCAAGGTGGGTGGAATCAGGCGCAGAGAGCAGATATCGATAATGAAGTTTATTCTCCGGTGAACAAAATAAACACAGTCAACCCAAATACACACAGGGTGAAATTATCCAACACAGGATAACAGACAAACCGGAGAATAATAAACACAAAAACACCGACAGACGAAACGAATGACAAATAAACAATCCCGCACAAAACAAGGGCGGGACAACCTACATTATATACAGACACTAATTAACTAAACAACACACAGGTGAAAACAATCAGACAAAACCAACAGATACACGAAAAGGGATCGGTAGTGGCTAATAGGACGGTGACGACGACCGCCGAGCACAGCCTGAACGGGCAGGAGAGCCAACCTCGGCGGAAGTCGTGACATTGCTTAGTTAAATGAAGGAACAATGGACACTCTTACTGACAGTTGTGGCTGCTTTGTGTGATTTATTGTTGTATTTACCTTCTAGCCTTTGTGCTGTTGTTTGTACCATGTTTTGTGCTGCTAACACGTTGTGTTGCTACCATGTTGTTGTCACGTTGTGCTGCTAACACGTTGTGTTGCTGCCATGTTGTGTTGCTACCATGTTGTTGTCACGTTGTGCTGCTAACATGTTGTGTTGCTGCCATGTTGTGTTGCTACCATGTTGTTGTCATGTTGTGTTGCTACCATGTTGATGTCACGTTGTGCTGCTAACACCGTTGTGTTGCTGCCATGTTGTGTTGCTACCATGTTGTTGTCATGTTGTTTTCATGTTGTACCATGCTGTGTTGTCATGTGTTGCTGTCTTGCTACGTTGTTGTCTTAGGTCTCTATGTAGTGTTATGGTGATGTGTATTTTGTCCTATATTTTATTTTTAATTCCAGACCCCGTCTTTTTGCCTTTGTGCCTTTTGGTAGACCGTCATTGTAAATAATATGTTTTTCTTTAACTGACTTGCTTGGTTAAAATAAAGGTTAAATAAAAATCGAATGATCTGCTAGTGTCAGACCCAACATGAGTATGACATCCGGGCATTTAAAGTATACTAGATTTTCTAAATGTTACATACTATTAAATTCACATACTCAAACGTCCTACTATTTAGGATTACAGGTATGGTTATTCAGGCCACTGTGTCCATTCCAACTGGCACCCTATTCCCTATATAGTGCACTACTTTTGACCCGAGCCCTATGTAGTCGTATCTTGGTCTTGGTGGGAGAGCTCAGAGCGTCTGGTCAAAAGTATTACGCTAGATGCCATCCTCGCTGCTGCCATGCCAAGCTGAGGGCAGGAGAGAATGTCAGTAATTATTCATCTTCAGAGCCAAACTGAGGAGGAACAACATACTAAAATGATTTAGAAAGAACACTTAGGCCCTAAAAGCACAACCGATCACAACACTATCTTGATATTAGTTAAACATTCATACCCCACTTTGCTTCTTAGTGTGTTGCTGCACATCCTCTTCTTAGTGTGTTGCTGACCATCCTCTTCTTAGTGTGTTGCTGACCATCCTCTTCTTAGTGTGTTGCTGATCATCCTCTTCTTAGTGTGTTGCTGACCATCCTCTTCTTAGTGTGTTGCTGACCATCCTCTTCTTAGTGTGGGTGTCTGTTGCTGACCATCCTCTTCTTAGTGTGTTGCTGCACATCCTCTTCTTAGTGTGTTGCTGACCATCCTCTTCTTAGTGTGGGTGTCTGTTGCTGACCATCCTCTTCTTAGTGTGTTGCTGACCATCCTCTTCTTAGTGTGTTGCTGACCATCCTCTTCTTAGTGTGTCGCTGACCATCCTCTTCTTAGTGTGTTGCTGACCATCCTCTTCTTAGTGTGTTGCTGACCATCCTCTTCTTAGTGTGGGTGTCTGTTGCTGACCATCCTCTTCTTAGTGTGGGTGTCTGTTGCTGACCATCCTCTTCTTAGTGTGGGTGTCTGTTGCTGACCATCCTCTTCTTAGTGTGGGTGTCTGTTGCTGACCATCCTCTTCTTAGTGTGGGTGTCTGTTGCTGACCATCCTCTTCTTAGTGTGGGTGTCTGTTGCTGACCATCCTCTTCTTAGTGTGGGTGTCTGTTGCTGACCATCCTCTTCTTAGTGTGTTGCTGACCATCCTCTTCTTAGTGTGGGTGTCTGTTGCTGACCATCCTCTTCGTAGTGTGTTGCTGACCATCCTCTTCTTAGTGTGGGTGTCTGTTGCTGACCATCCTCTTCTTAGTGTGTTGCTGACCATCCTCTTCTTAGTGTGTTGCTGACCATCCTCTTCTTAGTGTGTCGCTGACCATCCTCTTCTTAGTGTGTTGCTGACCATCCTCTTCTTAGTGTGTTGCTGACCATCCTCTTCTTAGTGTGGGTGTCTGTTGCTGACCATCCTCTTCTTAGTGTGGGTGTCTGTTGCTGACCATCCTCTTCTTAGTGTGGGTGTCTGTTGCTGACCATCCTCTTCTTAGTGTGGGTGTCTGTTGCTGACAATCCTCTTCTTAGTGTGGGTGTCTGTTGCTGACCATCCTCTTCTTAGTGTGGGTGTCTGTTGCTGACCATCCTCTTCTTAGTGTGTTGCTGACCATCCTCTTCTTAGTGTGGGTGTCTGTTGCTGACCATCCTCTTCGTAGTCTGTTGCTGACCATCCTCTTCTTAGTGTGGGTGTCTGTTGCTGACCATCCTCTTCTTAGTGTGTTGCTGACCATCCTCTTCTTAGTGTGTTGCTGACCATCCTCTTCTTAGTGTGGGTGTCTGTTGCTGACCATCCTCTTCTTAGTGTGTTGCTGACCATCCTCTTCTTAGTGTGTTGCTGACCATCCTCTTCTTATTGTGGGTGTCTGTTGCTGACCATCCTCTTCTTAGTGTGGGTGTCTGTTGCTGACCATCCTCTTCTTAGTGTGGGTGTCTGTTGCTGACCATCCTCTTCTTAGTGTGGGTGTCTGTTGCTGACCATAATCTTCTTAGTGTGGGTGTCTGTTGCTGACCATCCTCTTCTTAGTGTGGGTGTCTGTTGCTGACCATCCTCTTCTTAGTGTGGGTGTCTGTTGCCGACCATCCTCTGCAGAATGACATGCCATGCCAACCACTGCTGACTTCCTTAACTGGGTCATTACACCAATTCAGTGCCCTTTGAGAAGTGTAACTTGGTCAAAATAAAACTTGTGATTTCCCCTAATTGTGACATTCTTTTTTACCATCTCAAGAGGTTAAATAAAAAATAATATATTAAGTTCCAAATAAATCAACAGGGTTGATTATTTCTTCTTAAATCAGCCATGAATCCACTTGTGACAAAGGGAACGGAAGCTGGTTGTGTGAATTGAATGCAAAGCTTCACAAAATATACAGTACCAGTCAAAAGTTTGGACACACCTACTCATTCAAGGGGTTTTCTTTATTTTGACTATTTTCTACATTGTAGAATAATAGTGAAGACATCAACTATGAAATAACACATATGGAATCATGTAGTAACCATAAAAGTGTTGAATACTTATTCAAAGTAGCCACCCTTTGCCCGTATGACATCTTTGTACACTCTTGGCATTCTCTCAACAAGCTTCATGAGGTAGTCACCTGGACTGCATTTCAATTAACAGGTGTGCCTGGTTAATTGTTAAATAGTGGAATTTCTTTCCTTCTTAGTGCATTTGAGCCAATCAGTTGTGTTGTGAAAAGGTAGGGGTGGTATTCAGAAGATTTGAGCCAATCAGTGGTGTTGTGAAGGGATGGTATTCAGAAGATTTGAGCCAATCAGTGGTGTTGTGAAGGGAAGGTATTCAGAAGATTTGAGCCAATCAGTGGTGTTGTGAAGGGAAGGTATTCAGAAGATTTGAGCCAATCAGTGGTGTTGTGAAGGGAAGGTATTCAGAAGATTTGAGCCAATCAGTGGTGTTGTGAAGGGAAGGTATTCAGAAGATTTGAGCCAATCAGTGGTGTTGTGAAGGGATGGTATTCAGAAGATTTGAGCCAATCAGTTGTGTTGTGAAGGGGTGGTATTCAGAAGATTTGAGCCAATCAGTTGTGTTGTGAAGGGATGGTATTCAGAAGATTTGAGCCAATCAGTTGTGTTGTGAAGGGGTGGTATTCAGAAGATTTGAGCCAATCAGTTGTGTTGTGAAGGGGTGGTATACAGAAGATTTGAGCCAATCAGTGGTGTTGTGAAGGGATGGTATACAGAAGATTTGAGCCAATCAGTTGTGTTGTGAAGGGGTGGTATACAGAAGATTTGAGCCAATCAGTTGTGTTGTGAAGGGGTGGTATTCAGAAGATTTGAGCCAATCAGTTGTGTTGTGAAGGGATGGTATTCAGAAGATTTGAGCCAATCAGTTGTGTTGTGCCAAAGTTGTGTTGTGAAGGGGTGGTATACAGAAGATTTGAGCCAATCAGTTGTGTTGTGAAGGGGTGGTATACAGAAGATTTGAGCCAATCAGTGGTGTTGTGAAGGGATGGTATACAGAAGATTTGAGCCAATCAGTTGTGTTGTGAAGGGGTGGTATACAGAAGACAGCCCTATTTAGTAAAAGACCAAGTCCATATGATGACAAGAACAACTCAAATAAGCAAAGAGAAATGACAGTCCATCATTACTTGAAGACATTCCTTCAAGAACTTTGAAAGTTTCTTCAAGAGCAGTCGCAAAAACCATCAAGCTCTATGATGAACCTGGCTCTCATGAGGACCGCCACAGGAAAGGGAGACCCAGAGTTACCTCGGCTGCAGAGGATAAGATCATTAGAGTTACCAGCCTCAGAAATTGCAGTCCAAATAAATGCTTCACAGAGTTGGCCCTGGCTCTGAACTGGAATACCCAGACAGCCTGGCTGTGAACTGGAATAACCAGACAGCCTGGCTGTGGGCTGGAATACCCAAACAGCCTGGCTGTGAACTGGAATAACCAGACAGCCTGGCTGTGGGCTGGAATACCCAAACAGCCTGGCTCTGAACTGGAATACCCAGACAGCCTGGCTGTGGGCTGGAATACCCAGAGAGCCTGGCTGTGGGCTGGAATACCCAGACAGCCTGGCTGTGAACTGGAATACCCAGACAGCCTGGCTGTGGGCTGGAATACCCAGAGAGCCTGGCGGTGGGCTGGAATACCCAGAGAGCCTGGCTGTGGGCTGGAATACCCAGACAGCCTGGCTGTGAACTGGAATACCCAGACAGCCTGGCTGTGGGCTGGAATACCCAGAGAGCCTGGCTCTGAACTGGAATACCCAGACAGCCTGGCTGTGAACTCGAATACCCAGACAGCCTGGCTGTGGGCTGGAATACCCAGAGAGCCTGGCTGTGGGCTGGAATACCCAGAGAGCCTGGCTGTGGGCTGGAATACCCAGAGAGCCTTGCTCTGAACTGGAATACCCAGACAGCCTGGCTGTGGGCTGGAATACCCAGAGAGCCTGGCTGTTGGCTGGAATACCCAGAGAGCCTTGCTCTGGGCTCTGCTGCTGAACAATGTCAACTAATCTGTCCACTGAAAAATGATCTATTATAATGTCACCAGAATGGCCCTTGTCCATTAGTAACTATTACTGAATGACACTTTACCTTTAAGCCAAGCAAAAGGGGAACCTCAGCCATTTTATCAATGACTTTATTCTGAACACATTAAGTACATACTTTGTATATGGCACGGTATAATTGAGAGAGGAATTAGATCACATTTTGTGATTTTTTTTCATTGATTTCTTTGATTACATGACACATAGAATGATATCCTCACAGTACACACCATATAAAATGATACCCTTACTGTACAGTACATGACACATAGAATGATACCCTCACTGTACAGTACATGCCACATAGAATGGTATCCTTACTGTACAGTACATGACACATAGAATGATATCCTTACTGTACAGTACATGACACATAGAATGGTATCCTCACTGTACAGTACATTACACATAGAATGGTATCCTCACTGTACAGTACATGACACAGAATGATATCCTCACTGTACAGTACATGACACATAGAATGATATCCTCACTGTACAGTACATGACACATAGAATGATATCCTCACTGTACAGTACATGACACAGAATGATATCCTCACTGTACAGTACATGACACATAGAATTATATCCTCAATGTACAGTACATGACACATAGAATGATATCCTCACTGTACAGTACATGACACATAGAATGGTATTCTCACTGTACAGTACATGACACATAGAATGATATCCTCACTGTACAGTACATGACACATAGAATGATATCCTCACTGTACAGTGCATGACACATAGAATGGTATCCTCACTGTACAGTACATGACACATAGAATGATACCCTCACTGTACAGTACATGACACATAGAATGATATCCTCACTGTACAGTGCATGCCACATAGAATGGTATCCTCACTGTACAGTACATGACACATAGAATGATACCCTCACTGTACAGTACATGACACATAGAATGATATCCTCACTGTACAGTACATGACACAGAATGGTATCCTCACTGTACAGTACATGACACATAGAATGATATCCTTACTGTACAGTACATGACACAGAATGATATCCTCACTGTACAGTACATGACACATGGAATGATATCCTCACTGTACAGTACATGACACATAGAATGATATCCTCACTGTACAGTACATGACACATAACATTTCCTAGAGCTCCTTAAGCCAAGTACTTACAGGAATTAGTATTTAGCCTTTTACTGTCTCTATACTGGTGTTACAATGCTCTCATGTCTGTGACTCGTGCATACAGTATGGCCTCATTGTTTAGAGCCTGTAAGTAAGCATTTCACTGTAAGGTCTTGACAAATATACTTTGATTTGATTTGATTTGAACACGTGGTAAAGCTGTCATAGACTGACAGTAAAGCTAGGAGACAATTAGCTCCCCTCATTAACAATTCTGTGTCCCAAATGGCACCCTATTCCCTATATAGTGCACTACTTTAGACCAGAGCCCTATTCCCTATATAGTGCACTACTTTAGACCAGAGCCCTATTCCCTATATAGTAAACTACTTTAGACCAGAGTCCATATTCCCTATATAGTGCACTACTTTTGACCAGAGCCCTATTCCCTATATAGTGCACAACTTTTCACCAGAGCACTCAAAAGTAGTGCTCTGTATAAGGGACTAGGGTGTAATTTGTGACACAGACCATTCTAACCACCATGCCCCCATATTTGATCTCCCCTGAGACCTGTGCTAGTATTCAATTATGCAATTGAAAAGTTTTGCAGTATGTAGGGAATAGGGTGCCATTTGATTACTATGTAGGGAATAGGGTACCATTTGATTTCTATGTAGGGAATAGGGTACAATTTGATTTCTATGTAGGGTACAATTTGATTTCTATGTAGGGAATAGGGTGCCATTTAGCACTTGACCAGGCAGAGCCAGCAGGGTCCCCAGGGCTGACAGATCCCCACAGGGAGGAACACTGCCCACTCACAACCTCAGCACCACTACAGTATAGGCTATAGTTATTCCATATATAGTGCAGTACTTGTTTGTAGTAGGGAATAGGCAGCTATTTGGCACGCCAGTGCTGTAGAATTCCCCCGTAGGGAGGAAACCCACTCAGCCACACAGCCTCATCACGACTACACTACAGTAGAACTGCCTGCCTGGGAACAAAATGCAATATTCAAATCCATGAATTTCTTTCAAACTTTGTGGCCATCAGGCAGCACAGATACAGCAGTTCACCTTCGATGGCATGCGGTGCGGGGTGAGAAAAATAACGTCTCTCTGTCTCCATCCTAGAACAACTGTCATTAGTTCTGTTCTTTATATTCACAGCAGCCTAAGTGGTTGGCAAGCAAAGCAAAGCAAGCAAAGCAAAGCAAGCAAAGCTGCGTTGTTCCTATTTCCTGTTAGTGGAATCTCATCGATGCTGCATGGTGTGTTATTGGTTCTGCCGGACAGATACCTTTGAATGATTGGAAGGGATCCCTGTGTATCTGATTAACAGTCGTGATAGAGGACATGGGGGTTGAATGAATGCCCCCTGTCTGTATTAATGTCTACCTTAACCATTATTAAAAATATATACCAGCAACAGTGTGTGAAAACCTTGTGGAAACTCACAGAAAACATTTGACCTCTGTCATTGCCAACAAAGGGTATATAACAAAGTATTGAGATAAACTTTTGTTATTGACCAAATACTTGTTTTCCACCATAATTTGCAAATAAATTCATTAAAAATCCTACAATGTGATTTTCTGGATTTTTTTTCTTCTCATTTTGTCTGTCTATTTCTGTCTATTTTGTCTATTTGAAGTGTATCTATGTTTAAAATTACAGGCCTCTCTCATCTTTTTAAGTGGGAGAACTTGCACAATTGGTGGCTGACTAAATACTTTTTTGCCCCAATGTAGGATATAGTACATATTATCAATGTGACGATAGTCCAATGCGTGTTAAATTGACTTTTTCCTCTCCTCGTTCGGTATTTTTTTTATGTCTCATCAGCTGAAAAAACAATCCATTCATTTACAAAATTTGCATTTTTCCACATTAACTTTTTTTAAATGACCTTCCAAGAAATTCCACCAAAGTTGTCAGCAGCGATACTCGAATCACAGAGATTAATTACGACCATTTCCTTCTGTTTGAATATTCAAAAAAGGTGTTGAATGTAATTAAAACACATCTTTTCTCTGCTACTTTCTAAGGAAAGCTAATGAAGTACATAGGGGAAAATCAAATGCTAACGGCATTCATTGTAGTTGAAACAGAACAACATTTAGTATTAGGATTTACAGTCAAAGTGAAAATTGCAGCATGTCTTGATGGGCTTTCTAGTGGATCTACGTTCAGAGCTGTGCCATCATTCTCCTGTGTTGACTACTTGGCACTGTTAATAACCAGTGGCTTGTAGCATAGCTAGCTACATAATAAGTTACTAGCTAGCTAGCTACATAATAAGTTACTAGCTAGCTAGCTACATAATAAGTTACTAGCTAGCTAGCTACATAATGTCATATCCTAACAGCGGTGATGGTCAATATATTCTGTTCAATATGCACAGTTGAATTCAAGCCAGAATGCAATCATTTTATATGTTTTTCTTAGCTTATGCTGTAGCTTGCTAGCATGCTCCAGAGTTAAATGTCCCATCCCAGCAACCAACACTTAGCTAGTATAGCGATATGTAAATGGTGATGGGCACAGAGAAGGAATGCCTCCCCTTGTCAAGAGTGTTCATGGGGGGCTGCTAACAGAGATTGACGAGGGTGCATGCTTTTCCCATACTGATTTACTCAAATACAAGTCTGAAAAGCCTGTGTTGCTGTGTTGCTGTTTTATGTCCAGAGTCATATTCCTGTCAAATTTAGAGAAGATATGCCAAATGCTGTTGAAGTAATATGGCCACAGGTTCAACCGCCTCACCTAAAGCCCATTCTGGTGGGAAGCTGCTATAGACCACCAAGTGCTAACAGTCAGTATCTGGATAATGTTAAATACTGTTGAAGTAATATGGCCACAGGTTCATCTGCCTCACCTAAAGCCCATTCTGGTGGGAAGCTGCTATAGACCACCAAGTACTGGCAGTATCTGGATAACATGTGTGAAATGCTTGATAATGTATGTGATATCAACAGAGAGGTATACAGTATTTCTTTAGTCATTTAAATATTGTCTGGCTTTCATCAAACTGCCCACTCAAGAGAAAACTTCAAACTGTAACCAGTGCCTTCAACCTGGTTCAGGTTATCAGTCAACTTACCAGGGTAGTTAGAAACAGCACAGGAATGACATCATCCACATGTATTGATCACATCTTTACTGATGCTGCAGAAATGTGCTTTAAAGCAGTATCCAGATCCATCAGATGTAGTGATCACAATATAGTAGCAATATCTAGGACAAACAAAGTTCCAAAGACTGGGCCTAATATAGTGTATAAGAGGTCATACAAGAAGTCTTGTAGTGATTCATGTGTTGTTGATGTAAATCATATTTATTGGTCTGTGGTGTGTAATGAGGAGCAACCAGACGCTGCTGGTCTGTGGTGTGTAATGAGGAGCAACCAGACGCTGCTGGTATGGTTGAGGGATGAGGCAATGCGGCAAAAGGAATGGCAAATAAGTCTGGCTGCACAACCAATTATCAAACCTACTGCAAATTGAGAAATCATGTGACTAAACAGAACAAAAAGAAGAAACTATTCTATGAAACAAAGATGAATTATATAAAGAATGATCGTAAAAAGCTTTGGAGCACCTTAAATGACATTTGGTCAAAAAGTCAAACTCTGATCCATCATTCATTGAATCAAATGGCTCATGAATGTAAAAAAAACACTACTATTGCCAATTACAATACTTTTTTCATTGGCAAGATTAGCAAACTAACATGCCAGCAATAAACTCTGACACTACACATCCAAGTAAAACTAATCAAATTATGTAAGACAAGCGATGTCATTTTGAATTCCGTAAAGCGAGTGTGGAAGTGGTGAAAACAATGCTGTTGTCTATCAACAATGAGAAACCACCGGGTTCTGACAATGGAAAATTACTGAGGATAATAGCGAAAGACATTGCCACTCCTATTTGCCAGATCTTCTTCAATCTAAGCCTACTAGACAGTGTGTGCCCTCAGGCCTGGAGGGAAGCAAAAGTAATTCCGAAAACCAAAAATAGTAAAGCCCCCTTTACTGGCTCAAACAGCCAACCAATCAGCCTGTTACCAACCCTCTGTTTGACCAGATACAATGCTATTTTATGGTGTTGAACACTGATCTGTAGTCAATGAATTCCCACATAGGTGTTTATTTTGTCCAGGTGGGAAAGGGCAGTGTGGAGTGCAATAGAGATTGCATCATCTGCGGATATGTTGCAAATTGGAGTGGGTCTAGGGTTTCTGGGATAATGGTGTTGATGTGAGCCATTACAAGCCTTTCAAAGCACTTCATGGCTACAGACGTGAGTGCTACGGGTCGCTAGTCATTTAGGCAGGTCGCCTTAGTGTTCTTGGGCACAGGGACTAGGGTGGCCTGCTTGAAACATGTTGGTATTACATACTCAGTCAGGGACTGGTTGAAAATGTCATTGGAGACACTTGCCAGTTGGTCAGCACATGCTTGGAGTACACGTCCTGGTAATCTGTCTGGCCCTGCGGCCTTGTGAATGTTGACCTATTTAAAGGTCTTACTCACATCGGCTACGGAAAGCATGTTTCAGTGTTGCCTCGAAGTGAGCATAGAAGTATTTTAGCTCGTCTGGAAGGTTCATGTCACTGGGCAGCTCTTGGCTGTGCTTCCCTTTGTAGTCTGTAATAGTTTGCAAGCCCTGCCACATCCGACGAGCATCGGAGCCGGTGTAATAGGATTCGATCTTAGTCCTGTATTGACGCTTTGTCTGTTTGATGGTTCGTCGGAGGGCGTATTGGGATTTCTTATAAGCTTCTGGGTTAAGAGTCCCGCTCCTTGAAAGCGGTAGACCTACCCTTTAGCTCAGTGCAGATGTTGCCTGTAATCCATGGCTTCTGGTTGGGGTATGTACGTGCGGTCACTGTGGGGATGACATCATCGATGCACTTATTGATGAAACCAGACTGATGTGGTGTACTATTCAATGCCATTGGAAGAATCCCAGAACATGTTCCAGTCTGTGCTACCAAAACAGTCCTTTAGTTTAGTATCTGCTTCATCTGACCACTTTCTATTGACTGAGTCACAGGTGCTTCCCGCTTTAGTTTTTGCTTGTAAGCAGGAATCATGAGGATAGAATTATCACATGTTTCCCATGCCAATAAAGCCCTTGAATCATGAGGATATAATTATGGTCGGATTTCCCAAAAGGAGGGTGAGGGAGAACATTCTATGCGTCTCTGTGTGTGGAGTAAAGGTGGTCTAGAGCTTTTTTCCCTCTGGTTGCACATTTAACATGCTGGTAGAAATTAGGTAAAGCAGATTTAAGTTTCCCTGCATTAAAGTCCCCGGCCACTAGGAGCACCACCTCTGGACGAGCGGAGGACAACAGAGGTTAACTTAAAGGGAGGGTTACATGATCAGGTTGACAACGGAGGTTAAAGGGAGGGTCACATGATCAGGTTGACAACGGAGGTTAACTTAAAGGCAGGGTCACATGATCAGGTTAACAACAAAGGTTAAAGGCAGGGTTGCATTAGGACCATCGCACCAATACATTTAACCCATCGCTACACTGCCACCTTCGAACAGGAAGGCATGAAAGGCAAATACCCAACACATAGCATCAATAGGGCTAACCCACTTGGTGGTAATTGAAAGAATACTTTCCGTTAATAGTTTTGCCTGAAATTCCAACGGCTTTAATGACAAATTGGACAGCCGGCAGAGTAAGTTCAAATCAAATCAAATCAAATGTATTTATATAGCCCTTCGTACATCAGCTGATATCTCAAAGTGCTGTACAGAAACCCAGCCTAAAACCCCAAACAGCAAGCAATGCAGGTGTAGAAGCACAAATGACAGTTTTTTTTATCAGCAAGGCACCTTTTATCAACAAGGCACCTTTTATCAACAAGGCACCTTTTATCAACAAGGCACCTTTTATCAACAAGGCACCTTTTATCAACAAGGCACCTTTTATCAACAAGGCACCTTTTATCAACAAGGCACCTTTTATCATCAAGGCACCGTTTATCATCAAGGCACCAAGCTAGCTTTCTATTATTGGGTGAGGAGGCCCTAATGTTACTGCACATGGACAGTAACGTATACAAGTCAATGTAATCAATCAAGTCAATGCAATCAAAAAGGTCTGTCTGGCTAGCTAAAGTTAGAATTAACATAAAATGGGTCCCACTTTAATTGAAGTGCAGTTTATAAATCATCTATAACCATATGTCATGCTTTATAATGAGTTAATTAATGTGGCTTAACTGTGTGACATAAACACCAATGTCAATTGTGGCATTAATCCACTATGTCGTATATGTGACATAAACATGTGCCTCTGAAAGGTTGGCATAAGCACGGCTTAATAAAGGCTTTATAAATAATATTACATTGAATATAAATATATTAAATATATGTACATATATTAAATATAAAACATATTAAATAAAAGATCTACAGTGTACCGTTGTCAAGTCATACTAATAAAAACCTTCTCGGGTTGGCCCTGTTTGCCTCTTGGTTTCATAGCCAATATTGACCCCAACCTTCCCCAAAATGATGAGCAGCATGGTAGGAGGGGCAGCAGGGTAGGTAGGGTAGTCAGGGTAGGCAGGGCAGTCAGGGTAGGCAGGGCAGGCAGGGTAGGTAGGGCAGTCAGTTTAGGCAGGGCAGGCAGGGTAGGCAGGGTAGCCAGGGTAGGCAGGGCAGTCAGGGTAGGCAGGGCAGTCAGGGTAGGCAGGGCAGGCAGGGCAGTCAGGGTAGGCAGGGCAGTCAGGGTAGGCAGGGCAGGGTAGGCAGGGTAGTCAGGGTAGGTAGGGCAGTCAGGGTAGGTAGGGCAGTCAGGGTAGATAGGGCAGGGCAGTCAGGGTAGGTAGGGCAGTCAGGGCAGTCAGGGTAGGTAGGGCAGTCAGGGTAGGTAGGGCAGGGCAGTCAGGGTAGGTAGGGCAGTCAGGGTAGTTAGGGCAGTCAGGGTAGGTAGGGCAGGGCAGTCAGGGTAGGTAGGGCAGGGCAGTCAGGGTAGGTAGGGCAGTCAGGGTAGGTAGGGCAGTCAGGGTAGGTAGCGCAGGGCAGTCAGGGTAGGTAGGGCAGTCAGGGTAGGTAGGACAGGGCAGTCAGGGTAGGTAGGGCAGGGCAGTCAGGGTAGTTAGGGCAGTCAGGGTAGGTAGGGCAGGGCAGTCAGGGTAGGTAGGGCAGTCAGGGTAGGTAGGGCAGTCAGGGTAGGTAGGGCAGTCAGGGTAGGTAGGGCAGTGTGCTGGTGTGCACGTCTTCGAAGTCTGACCAGACGGATGCTCCGTCTACGTCTTCTGCTGCAACATTGTTTTGGGTCGGCCTTTGGGATCATATCCAACGATCAAAGGATCTAATTCGAGGAAAGTCGTACTCCTGGTTGTAATGTTGGTAAGTTGACGTCGCTCTGATATCCAACAGTTATTTCCGGTTATATGTAATAACACTTTTTTCTGGCAAAAAATGTAACAAATAATAATTCAATAATCTAATACTGCATAGTTTCCCAAGGACTAGAAGCGAGGCGACCATCTCTCACAGCTCCATCTTAAATTATATAATATATATGAATATTTTTTTACTTTTTATTAATCTAGTGTTGCAAAGGGTAGCATTTCATCTAGTGCTGCATAGGTTAATATATATTCTATTGCTGCAAAGGTTAGCATTGCATAGTAACCTAAATACTAACCTGTGCAGCTGTCACGCCCTGGTCGAAGTATTTTGTGTTTATCTTTATGTATTGGGTCAGGCCAGGGTGTGGCATGGGGTTTTTGTATTGTGGTGTGTTTTGTCTTGGGGTTTGGTGTGTATATATTGGGATTGTAGCTAGTGGGGTGATCTAGCAAAGTCTATGGCTGTCTGGAGTGGTTCTCAATCAGAGACAGGTGCTTATCGTTGTCTCTGATTGGGAACCATATTTAGGCAGCCATATTCTTTGAGTTTGTCGTGGGTGATTGTCCTTAGTGTCCTTGTTCCTGTGTTAGTTTTCACTAGTATAGGCTGTTTCGGTTTTCATTACGTTCTTTGTTTTGTAGGGTTTGTATTTTAGATGCGTGTTACGTTTTGTTCATTAAACGTTTTGTTCATTAAACATGGATTAAGCTTTACACCACTAGATGCAATCTACACGCTGCGTTTTGGTCCGACTCTCCTTCACACCTAGGAAACAGTTACAGCAGCCTTAAATTATATATTAAGCTTTACACCACTAGATGAAATGCTAACCTCTGCAGCACAAAATGAAATGATAACCTTTCCAGAATTAGATTAAATACTAACCTGTGCAGCACTAATCTTTGCAGCACTAGATGAAACGCTAACCATTGCAGCATAACCCCTCTAGTACTGCAAAGACAGATTCATTTTGCACAGCAAAGGTTAGCATTTCAACTGGTGATGCAAAGGTTAGCATTTCATCTAGCGCTGCAAAGGGTAGCCTTTCATTTTGCACAGCAAAGGTTAGCAAGGTTATCACTAGATTGTTTAAACTGCAATGGTTAGCATTTCATTTTGCTGAAAATGTTAATATAATCTAGTGCTGGAAAGGTTAGCTTTACATCTGGTGCTGCAAATGTATTTCAACTAGCACTGCAAAGGTTAGCTTTTCATCTAGCACTGCAAAGGTTAGCTTTTCATCTGGTTCTGCAAAAATGTGTATTTAATCTAGTGCTACAAATGTTAGTATTTAATCTAGTGCTGCACAGGTTAACATTTCCTGATATATATTATAACAATGACAGACTGACATTGGAGAAAATATCCATTACCTTGTATGAAAAATGGCAGACTGATGTTGGAGAAAATATCCATTACCCTGTATGAGAAATGGCAGACTGATGTTGGAGAAAATATCCATTACCCTGTATGAGAAATGGCAGACTGATGTTGGAGAAAATATCCATTACCTTGTATGAGAAATGGCAGACTGATTGATGTTGGAGAAAATATCCATTACTTTGTATGAGAAATGGCAGACTGATGTTGGAGAAAATATCCATTACCTTGTATGAGAAATGGCAGACTGACATTGGAGAAAATATCCATTACCCTGTATGAGAAATGGCAGACTGACATTGGAGAAAATATCCATTACCCTGTATGAGAAATGGCAGACTGACATTGGAGAAAATATCCATTACCCTGTATGAGAAATGTAATTTCAACTGAACAAGAGTCTCATGATTGCCTGGTAGATAACAGAACAGAAGAGGGACACCCAGTCAAAGTCAGTGTAAGTGGAAACAGACTGAAGCAGGGCATCAGGGCATCACTTCAATAAGCGCTCTTATCAATATCAATCCAGGATATAGGGCTAGGCACCATCTTTTACAGAACAACACCCATATCGATCAGCTAGACTACCGTCCATCCACTAGGACCAGGCATTTTACACTGAATGGTTGAAATGAATATAGAAAGCTACTACAGAGCAGTACATTCAAAAGGTACCAGGTTGCAAATGGGCCCTGTTCAATAAAAAGTGCACTTTGTAGGGTTTAGGCTGCCTTTTAAAATTGGCTTTGTCCTGCACCAGCCGTGCACATCAGAAGGTGGAGCCTGGTAGAGCCATGTCCTGCTCCAGCCGTGCACATCCTGAAGCCTTTGTCCTGCACCAGCCGTGCAATCAAACTGAAGCCTTTGTCCTGCACCAGAGGCACATCAGACCAAGCCTTTGTCCCTGTTCAATCAGACTGAAGCCTTTGTCCTGCACCAGGTGCATCAGACTGAAGCTTTGTCCTGCCATTTGACATCAGATGAAGCCTTTGTCCTGCACCAGCCGTGCACATCAAACTGAAGCCTTTGTCCTGCACCAGCCGTGCACATCAGACTGAAGCCTTTGTCCTGCACCAGCCGTGCACATCAGACTGAAGCCTTTGTCCTGCACCAGCCGTGCACATCAGACTGAAGCCTTTGTCCTGCACCAGCCGTGCACATCAGACTGAAGCCTTTGTCCTGCACCAGCCGTGCACATCAGACTGAAAAGGATTTGACTGAGATGGGGAAAATACATGTTTCAACTTTAGAGGGATTATGGATGAACCTTGACACATACAGGCTAAATATCAGACATGAATAATCAACTTTAGAGGGATTATGGATGAACCTTGACACATACAGGCTAAATATCAGACATTAATAATCAACTTTAGAGGGGTTATGGCTGAACCTTGACACATACAGGCTAAATATCAGACATTAATAATCAACTTTAGAGGGGTTATGGATGAACCTTGACACATACAGGCTAAATATCAGACATTAATAATCAACTTTAGAGGGGTTATGGATGAACCTTGACACATACAGGCTAAATATCAGACATTAATAATCAACTTTAGAGGGGTTATGGCTGAACCTTGACACATACAGGCTAAATATCAGACATTAATAATCAACTTTAGAGGGGTTATGGATGAACCTTGACACATACAGGCTAAATATCAGACATTAATAATCAACTTTAGAGGGGTTATGGATGAACCTTGACACATGCAGGCTAAATATCAGACATTAATAATCAACTTTAGAGTGGTTATGGATGAACCTTGACACATACAGGCTAAATATCAGACATTAATAATCAACTTTAAGGGGTTATGGATGAACCTTGACACATACAGGCTAAATATCAGACATTAATAATCAACTTTAATGTTACAGCTAAATATCAACATTACAGTATAATGTTAGGCATCAGACATTAATAATCAACTTTAGAGGGGTTATGGATGAACCTTGACACATACAGGCTAAATATCAGACATTATAGTATAATGCTACAGTATTACAGTATCATTTTACCGTATTACAGTATAATGTTACAGTATTACAGTATAATGTTACAGTATTACAGTATAATGTTACAGTATAATGTTACAGTATTACAGTATAATGTTACAGTATTGCAGTATAATGTTACAGTATTACAGTATAATGTTACATTATTGCAGTATAATGTTACAGTATTACAGTATAATGTTACAGTATTACAGTATAATGTTACACTATTACAGTATAATGCTACAGTATTACAGTATAATGCTACAGTATTACAGTATAATGCTACATTATTGCGGTATAATGTTACAGTATTACAGTATAATGTTAAAGTATTGCAGTATAATATTACAGTATTGCAGTATAATGTTACAGTATTACAGTATAATGTTACAGTATTACAGTATAATGTTACAGTATTACAGTTTAATGTTACAGTATTACAGTATAATGCTACACTATTACAGTATAATGTTACAGTAATACAGTATAATGTCACAGTATTACAGTATAATGCTACACTATTACAGTATAATGTTACAGTAATCCAGTATAATGTCACAGTATTACAGTATAATGTCACAGTATTGCAGTATAATGTTACAGTATTACAGTATAATGTTACAGTATTACAGTATAATGTTACAGTATTACAGTATAATGCTACACTATTACATTTACATTTACATTTGCAGTAATGTTACAGTATTACAGTATAATGTTATCCAGAGCAGTATAATGTTACAGTATTGGTAATTCAGTATACAGTATAACAGTCACTTAACAATAGTGCATCTAAAACTTAGGGGGTGGGGTGAGAGGGATTACAGTATAATGCTACCTATTACAGTATAATGTTAAAGATTACAGTGGGGTTTCAGGTATTACAGTGGTGATGACTCCGCTGTCCTACAGTATAATGTTACAGTAATTGTTCCAGTATTGGGGGCCAGGGCAGAACAGTTTTACTGGGCTGTTACATGCGGGAGCTGTACTTCCTCAGTGGTAGGGAGGCGAGCAGGCCACAGTATGAATAATGTTACAGTGCAGTATTGTTTTGGGTGTAGGGCCTGATCAGAGCCTGGAGGTATGAGGTACACTATTACAGTATAATGCCACTATTACAGTATAATGTTACAGTAATCCAGTATAATGGTCTTGTATTACAGTATAATGTCACACTATTACAGTATAATGTTACAGTAATCCAGTATAATGTTACAGTATTACAGTATAATGTTACAGTATTACAGTATAATGTTACAGTATTACAGTATAATGTTACAGTATTACAGTATAATGTTACAGTATTACAGTATAATGCTACACTATTACAGTATAATGTTACAGTAATACAGTATAATGTCACAGTATTACAGTATAATGTTACAGAGTCAGCATCAGGAACTGGACCATGAAGGACACCACAGGCTGCAGGTCAACTCACCTCTTCTGCTCTGGCATCCTGGTTGTTGCTTCAACATTTCATCACATTCCCTCGTTCTACTTCTGTGTGACAGTGTGCATTACGTGACATTGTCACAGGATAAGATTGGATATGGACACAAAGCCGTCATAAACTGCTTCTCTACTTCGTCATGGCTACCACCCTCCCTGTCCAACAGGAAAGTTGGAACAAGATTTTAGCCCACCACTGATCCCCAACATGTGCTCATACACGCAGGGAGTCCTGTCTGTGCACACACAGCAGACGTTTGTCCTGTGTGGAATAATCCTATAAACCTGAAGGCATTTGATAGGAGTTCCAGATGTTATTCTATTGAGTATGTAGTGAACTCCTTCTGACCAGGGCCCATAGGGTGCCAGTCAAACGTAGTGCACTATGTGGTAGTGATGGGGTGAAAAAATTGCTACCGTTATATGTCGCAATATTATTTTGGGATGATATTATAAATAATATTTTTTACATTTTTTGGCTACTTTAGGTAGCGTTAGCTAACGCTAGTCGGCTGTACCTGCGCCAACACCTCAGAAATGTTTTATCCTGTAGCTTGTTCTTCATCTTCTTTTTAAATAGTGAGCCAACATGTTTTCAGCACTTTTCTCATGACTCCCTCTTGTTCCTCTGCAGCAGACATATCGTGAGCAATATGTTTGGAACATCAAATCGCAATAAAATGGCAATACATATTGTATTGTGAGGCATCCCTGGCAATTCTCCAAACCATGTTCCTGGAAAGCTACTGTCCTGTAGGTTTTCACTCCAACCCTAATCTAGCACACCTGAATCTAATTATTAGCAGTTCCCGGTTTCTACAAAACATCTTAAGGCTATGTTCTTAGTTAGAACCTTTATAGAAGCATTGTTAAATCTCTGAGCTATTTCCCAAAACCATCGTTATTAATGTTGCACTTGAAAACACTCTTAATCTAACACCTGCCTCAGACCACTCGTAGAACAGCTGAGTAACCTAACACCTGCCTCAGACCACTTGTAGAACAGCTGAGTAACCTAACACCTGCCTCAGACCACTCGTAGAACAGCTGAGTAACCTAACACCTGCCTCAGACCACTCGTAGAACAGCTGAGTAACCTAACACCTGCCTCAGACCACTCATAGAACAGCTGAGTAACCTAACACCTGCCTCAGACCACTCGTAGAACAGCTGAGTAACCTAACACCTGCCTCAGACCACTCGTAGAACAGCTGAGTAACCTAACACCTGCCTCAGACCACTCGTAGAACAGCTGAGTAACCTAACACCTGCCTCAGACCACTCGTAGAACAGCTGAGTAACCTAACACCTGCCTCAGACCACTCGTAGAACAGCTGAGTAACCTAACACCTGCCTCAGACCACTCGTAGAACAGCTGAGTAACCTAACACCTGCCTCAGACCACTCGTAGAACAGCTGAGTAACCTAACACCTGCCTCAGACCACTCGTAGAACAGCTGAGTAACCTAACACCTGCCTCAGACCACTCGTAGAACAGCTGAGTAACCTAAAACCTGCCTCAGACCACTCGTAGAACAGCTGAGTAACCTAACACCTGCCTCAGACCACTCGTAGAACAGCTGAGTAACCTAACACCTGCCTCAGACCACTCGTAGAACAGCTGAGTAACCTAACACCTGCCTCAGACCACTCGTAGAACAGCTGAGTAACCTAACACCTGCCTCAGACCACTCGTAGAACAGCTGAGTAACCTAACACCTGCCTCAGACCACTCGTAGAACAGCTGAGTAATCTAACACCTGCCTCAGACCACTCGTAGAACAGCTGAGTAACCTAACACCTGCCTCAGACCACTCGTAGAACAGCTGAGTAACCTAACACCTGCCTCAGACCACTCGTAGAACAGCTGAGTAACCTAACACCTGCCTCAGACCACTCGTAGAACAGCTGAGTTTGTCATTAGATTATTTTTGCCCTTCAGTGTCACTTAATAAACAGAAGATCCCCGTGACATAGATTCACCTGGTTTTTGAGTCTCTGCGACCGCGGATAAATTCACAACAAGGTTGACTACAAATGCAAATTTGTCTTCCAATTGATACAAATAAATGACATATAAATAAATGTTTTAAATTAAAACTGAGATGATTGCATTAAATATATATAGCCTACAGTAGTCTATAGACCTATATCAATCATATTGAAATACAATTCATGTTCAATCAATTTAGTTCTATTTTGCTACTGTCTGTAATTTGTCTCAGTAAATTTCATGATGTGTAGCCTAATATGGGCACAATGATGTGCCAAATCTGTGAGGTGCAAGATGGTGCCGACAGGGTTGCCTCGCTTCTAGTCCTTAGGAAATTATGCAGTATTTTTTATTTTTTATGTATTATTTCATACATTGTTAGCCCAGCAAATTGGAAGTGTTATTACATACAGCCGGGAATAACTATTGGATATCAGAGCAAGGTCAGCTTACCAACATTATGACAAGGAGTAGACCAGGAATACGACTTTCCTCAATGCAGACCCTTTGTTTGCACCACCACCCAGGACTTTTGATCTGATTCCAGAGGCCGACCCAAAACAACGTCGCCGCAGAAGAGGTGGAAGGAGTGTCCTCCTGGTCAGACTTTGAAGGAGTGCACAAAACCCACCACTTCCGAGTATATTACTCACCAATGTCCAGTCTCTAGACAACAGGGTTGACAAAATTAGGGCAAGGGTTAATTTCCAGGTAGACATCAGAGATTGTAAAATACTCTGTTTAACATGGCTCTCTCGGGATATGTTGTCGGAGTCGGTGCAGCCACCGGGTTTCTTCATGCGTCGAGCCGACAGAAATAAATATTGCTCTTGGAAAAAGAAGGGCAGGGAAGAATGCTTCATCATTAACGACTCATTGGGTAATCGTAACAACATGCAGGAACTCAAGTCCTTTTGTTCACCTGACCTAGAATTCCTCACATTCAAATGCCGGCCATATTATATCCCAAGAGAATTATTTTTGGTTATTATCACAGCCGTGTATATCCCCCCCTCAAGCAGATACCACGACGGCCCTCAAATAACTAACCTGGACTTTATGCAAACTCAAAACCATATATTCTGAGGCTGCATTTATTGTAGCTGGGGATTTTAACAAAGCAAATTTGAGAACAAGGCTACCTAAATTCTCTCAGCATATTGATTGTAGCACATGCAGGGAATCACTCTGACTTCCATGATGCATACAAGGTCCTCTCCCGGCCTCTCTTTGTCACGCCTCGGTCTTCGTATTTTGTGTTTTCTTTAATTATTTGTTCAGGCCAGGGTGTGACATGGAGTTATTGTATTGTCTTATTGGGGTTTTTGTAGGCATTGGGATTGTGGTTGATTAGGGGTGTGTCTAGTATAGGCTTGGCTGCCTGAGGCGGTTCTCAATCAGAGTCAGGTGATTCTTGTTGTCTCTGATGGGGAACCGTATTTAGGTAGCCTGGGTTTCACTGTGTATTTCGTGGGTGATTGTTCCTGCCTCTGTGTAGTTTCACCAGATAGGCTGTAATTAGGTTTCATGTTCCGTTTGTTGTTTTTGTATTTGTATAGTTATTTCATGTGTCACTTTTTTCATTAAAGTCATGAGTAACCACCACGCTGAATTTCGGTCCGACTCTCTTTCTACAAACGAAGAACGACGTTACACTCTTCGGCAAATCTCACCACGACTCCATTTTGCTCCTCCCGTCCTATAGGCAGAAACTCAAACAGGATGTACCCGTGACAATAACTATTTAACGCTGGTCTGACTAATCGGAATCCACGACTTCAAGATTGTTTTATCACGCAGACTGGGGAATGTTCCGGGCAGACTCAGATTTTTGATTTATACACTGATTCGTTGATTGAGTTTATAAGGAAGTGCATTTTAGATGTTGTACCCTGTACCTGTGACTATTAAAACCTACCCTAACCAGAAACCGTGGATAGATGGATGCATTCGTTCAACACTGAAAGCGCGAACCACTGCATTCAACCGGCAGCCCAGCTGGCTGGTGTGTTTACGGACATGTTCAATCTCTCCCTAGCCCAGTCTGCTGGCCCCACATGCTTCAAGATGTCCATCATTGTTCCTGTACCCAAGAAGGCAAAGGTAACTGAACTAAATGACTATCGGCCCCGTAGCACTCACGTCTGTCATCATGAAGTGCTTTGAGAGACTAGTCTAGGATCATATCCCTCCACCTTACCAGCCACCCTAGAACCACTTAAATTTGCATACCGCCCCAATAGGTCCACAGATGATGCAATCGCAATCACACTGCACACTGCCCTAATCCATCTGGACAAGAAGAATGCCTATGTAAGAATGCTGTTCATTGACTACAGCTCAGCATTAAACACCATTTTATCCTCCAAGCTCATTATTAAGCTTGAGGCCCTAGGTTTCAATCCTGTCTCGTGTATTTCTGTCCTGGATTTCTTGATGGGCTGCCCCCAGGTGGTGAAGGTAGGAAACAACATCTCCACTTTGCTGATCCTCAGCACTGGGTTCCCACAAGAGTGCGTGCTCAGCCCCCTCCTGTTCACACATGACTGAGTGGTCATGCACGCCTCCAACTTAATCTTTAAGTTTGAGACGAATCAACCGTAGTGGGCTTGATTACCAACAATGACGAGGAGGTGAGGGCACTCGGAGTGTGGTGTCAGGAAAACAGCCTCTCATTCAAAGTCAACAAAACAAAGCAGATGATTGTGGACTACAGGAAACAGCAGAGGGAGCACCACCCTATCTACATTGACGGGAAAGCAGTGGAGAAGGTGGAAAGTTTCAAGTTCCTTGCTGTACACATCACTGACAAACTGAAATGGTCCACCCAACAGACAGTGTGGTGAAGAAGGCGCTATAACACCTCTTCAATCTCAGGAGGCTGAAGCAATTTGGCTTGTCACCTAAAACCCTCACAAATTTTTACAGATTTTTACTATCTTGCTATATCACCGCCTGGTACGGCAACTGCATCGCCCACATCCGCAAGGCTCTCCAGAGGGTGCTGCGATCTGCACAATGCATCACTGGGGGCAAACTACCTGTCCTCCAAAACACCTATGTCACAGGAAGGCCAAAATGTCCCGATGTCACAGGAAGGCCAAAATGTCCCGATGTCACAGGAAGGCCAAAATGTCCCGATGTCACAGGAAGGCCAAAATGTCCCGATGTCACAGGAAGGCCAAAATGTCCCGATGTCACAGGAAGGCCAAAAATATCATTTTTTTTACCTTTATATATATTTCTTACCTTCAGTTAAGATTAAATTCTTATTTTCAATGACGGCCTAGGAACAGTGGGTTAACTGCCTGTTCAGGGGAAAAGTGGGTTAACTGCCTGTTCAGGGGAACAGTGGGTTAACTGCCTGTTCAGGGGAACAGTGGGTTAACTGCCTGTTCAGGGGAACAGTGGGTTAACTGCCTGTTCAGGGGAACAGTGGGTTAACTGCCTGTTCAGGGGAACAGTGGGTTAACTGCCTGTTCAGGGGCAGAACGACAGATTTTTACCTTGTCAGCTCAGGGGTTTGAGCTTGCAACCTTCCGGTTACTAGTCCAGCACTCTAGCCACTAGGATAACCTGCCACCCCATCATCAAGGACAACAACCACCCGAGCCACTGCCTGTTCACCCCACTACCATCCAGAAGGCGAGGTCAGTACAGGTGCATCAAAGCTCGGACCGAGAGACTGAAAAACATCTTCTATCTCAAGGCCATCAGACTGTTAAACTGTCATCACTAACACAGAGAGGCTGATGCCTACAGTACATACAGACTTGAAATCACTAGTCACTAAGACCACTTTAATAATGTTTTCATATCTTGCAATACTCATCTAATATGTATATACTGTATTTACTACCATCTATTGCATCTTGCCTATCGCTCAGCCATAAAGCTTATCTGAGAGCAGCGTTGCCTTTCTTTCGATTCTATCCTAGCCTGAACAACGCATTTAGCCAACATTCAGTCTGCGTGGGAAACGTATGTTGCATATTTGTCCGTTGTAGAAAAGATGCATCGTCGTTTTCCTAAATTCTCCATCAGGAAAACGGGCTTGAAAAGCTGAATCAGGTTAGATACAATTGGGAGTGGAGCAAAATCCTGTACGACTGTAGCTCTCCAGGAACAGGATTGGAGATGTTATATTCCTGATGTAGGGAATAGAGTGCCATTTGGGACACAGGCCATCTGTGGGGTAAATCATCTTTAATATTGTGTTTGTTAGGGGTAGATCATCTTTAATATTGTGTTTGTTACGGGGTAGATCATTTTTAATATTGTGTTTGTTAGGGGGTAGATCATCTTTAATATTGTGTTTGTTAGGGGGTAGATCAGCTTTAATATTGTGTTTGTTAGGGTGTAGATCAGCTTTAATATTGTGTTTGTTAGGGGGTAAATCATCTTTAATATTGTGTTTGTTAGGGGGTAAATCATCTTTAATATTGTGTTTGTTAGGGGGTAGATCATCTTTAATATTGTGTTTGTTACTGGGTAGATCATCTTTAATATTGTGTTTGTTAGGGTGTAGTCAGCTTTAATATCTTTTGTGTTTGTTAGGGGGTAAATCATCTTTAATATTGTGTTTGTTAGGGGTAAATCATCTTTAATATTGTGTTTGTTAGATCATCTTTAATATTGGGGTAGATCATCTTTAATATTGTGTTTGTTACTGGGTAGATCATCTTTAATATTGTGTTTGTTAGGGTGTAGATCAGCTTTAATATTGTGTTTGTTAGGGGGTAGATCATCTTTAATATTGTGTTTGTTAGGGGGTAGATCATCTTTAATATTGTGTTTGTTAGGGTGTAGATCAGCTTTAATATTGTGTTTGTTAGGGGGTAGATCATCTTTAATATTGTGTTTGTTAGGGGGTAGATCATCTTTAATATTGTGTTTGTTACTGGGTAGATCATCTTTAATATTGTGTTTGTTAGGGGGTAGATCATCTTTAATATTGTGTTTGTTACTGGGTAGATCATCTTTAATATTGTGTTTGTTAGGGGGTAGATCATCTTTAATATTGTGTTTGTTACTGGGTAGAACATCTTTAATATTGTGTTTGTTAGGGGGTAGATCAGCTTTAATATTGTGCTTTTTACTGGGTAGATCAGCTTTAATATTGTGTTTGTTACTGGGTATCATGACGCAGGATATGACCCAAATGCAGACACAGGAGGCAGATAGTTTGGTTTTCAGGATATTTATTAGAAACAAAGGGACAGGCATTGGGCAGGTCGAGGGCAGGCAGAAGTTCGTAATCCAAGACAGAGTCAATCAGTGACAGAACGGCAGGCAGTCTCAATGTCAGGACAGGCAGAACATTCGCAACAGGGAAGACTAGAAAACAAGAACTAGGAAACAGGAACTGGAAAATGCTGGTAAGACCTGACAAAACAACACAATCTGGCAAAATACAGACAGAAAACTCAGGTATAAATACACAGTCTCCTAAAATAGGAGACACCTGGTGGGTGGCTGGAGACAAATCAAATATAATGTTATTAGTCACATGCACTGAATACAACAGGTGACCTTACAGTGAAATGCTGAATACAACAGGTGTATTAGACCTCACAGTGAAATGCTGAATACAACAGGTGTAGTAGACCTTACAGTGAAATGCTGAATACAACAGGTGTAGTAGACCTCACAGTGAAATGCTGAATACAACAGGTGTATTAGACCTCACAGTGAAATGCTGAATACAACAGGTGTAGTAGACCTTACAGTGAAATGCTGAATACAACAGGTGTAGTAGACCTCACAGTGAAATGCTGAATACAACAGGTGTAGTAGACCTCACAGTGAAATGCTGAATAGAACAGGTGTAGTAGACCTCACAGTGAAATGCTGAATACAACAGGTGTAGTAGACCTCACAGTGAAATGCTGAATACAACAGGTGTAGTAGACCTCACAGTGAAATGCTGAATACAACAGGTGTAGTAGACCTCACAGTGAAATGCTGAATACAACAGGTGTAGTAGACCTCACAGTGAAATGCTGAATACAACAGGTGTATTAGACCTCACAGTGAAATGCTGAATACAACAGGTGTAGTAGACCTCACAGTGAAATGCTGAATACAACAGGTGTAGTAGACCTCACAGTGAAATGCTGAATACAACAGGTGTAGTAGACTTCACAGTGAAATGCTGAATACAACAGGTGTAGTAGACCTCACAGTGAAATGCTGAATACAACAGGTGTAGTAGACCTCACAGTGAAATGCTGAATACAACAGGTGTAGTAGACCTCACAGTGAAATGCTGAATACAACAGGTGTAGTAGACCTCACAGTGAAATGCTGAATACAACAGGTGTAGTAGACCTCACAGTGAAATGCTGAATACAACAGGTGTAGTAGACCTCACAGTGAAATGCTGAATACAACAGGTGTAGTAGACCTTACAGTGAAATGCTTACTTACGAGCCCCTAACCAACAATGCAGTTTAAAAAAAATATGGATAAGAAGAAGAGAAAAGTAATTAAAGAGCAGCAGTAAAATAACAATAGCGAGGCTATATACAGGGGGGTACCGATACAGTGTCAATGTGCGGGGGCACCGGTTATTTGAGGTAGTATGTACATGTAGGTAGTGTCATTAGAGTGGCTATGCATAGATGACAACAGAGAGTATCAGTGGTGTAAAAAGTGGGGGGATTGCAAATTTACTGGGTAGCCATTTGACTAGATGTTCAGGAGTCTTATGACTTGGGGGTAGAAGCTGTTTAGAAGCCTCTTGGACCTAGACGTGGCGCTCCGGTACCACTTGCAGTGCGGTAGTAGAGAGAACATTCTATGACTAGGGTGGCTGGAGTCTTTGACAATTTTCACGGCCTTCCTCTGACACCGCCTTATATAGAGGTCCTGGATGGCAGGAACCTTGGCCCCAGTGATGTACTGGGCCGTACGCACTACCCTCTGTAGTGACTTGCGGGTCGAAGGCCGAGCAGTTGCCATACCAGGCAGTGATGCAACCAGTCAGGATGCTCTCGATGGTGCAACTGTATAACCTTTTGAGGATCTGAAGGCCCATGCCAAGTCTCCTGAGGGGGGAATAGGTGTTGTCGTGCCCTCTTCACTACTGTCTTGGTGTCCTTGGACCATGTCAGTTTGTTGGTGATGTGTCCTCTTCACTACTGTCTTGGTGTCCTTGGACCATGTTAGTTTGATGGGGATGTGTCCTCTTCACTACTGTCTTGGTGTCCTTGGACCATGTCAGTTTGTTGGGGATGTGTCCTCTTCACTACTGTCTTGGTGTCCTTGGACCATGTCAGTTTGTTGGGGATGTGTCCTCTTCACTACTGTCTTGGTGTCCTTGGACCATGTTAGTTTGTTGGGGATGTGTCCTCTTCACTACTGTCTTGGTGTCCTTGGACCATGTCAGTTTGTTGGGGATGTGTCCTCTTCACTACTGTCTTGGTGTCCTTGGTCCATGTCAGTTTGTTGGGGATGTTTGTTGGGGATGTGTCCTCTTCACTACTGTCTTGGTGTCCTCGGACCATGTCAGTTTGTTGGGGATGTGTCCTCTTCACTACTGTCTTGGTGTCCTTGGTCCATGTCAGTTTGTTGGGGATGTTTGTTGGGGATGTGTCCTCTTCACTACTGTCTTGGTGTCCTTGGACCATGTTAGTTTGTTGGGGATGTGTCCTCTTCACTACTGTCTTGGTGTCCTTGGTCCATGTTAGTTTGTTGGGGATGTGTCCTCTTCACTACTGTCTTGGTGTCCTTGGACCATGTCAGTTTGTTGGGGATGTGTCCTCTTCACTACTGTCTTGGTGTCCTTGGTCCATGTCAGTTTGTTGGGGATGTGTCCTCTTCACTACTGTCTTGGTGTCCTTGGTCCATGTCAGTTTGTTGGTGATGTTTGTTGGGGATGTGTCCTCTTCACTACTGTCTTGGTGTCCTCGGACCATGTCAGTTTGTTGGGGATGTGTCCTCTTCACTACTGTCTTGGTGTCCTTGGTCCATGTCAGTTTGTTGGGGATGTTTGTTGGGGATGTGTCCTCTTCACTACTGTCTTGGTGTCCTTGGACCATGTTAGTTTGTTGGGGATGTGTCCTCTTCACTACTGTCTTGGTGTCCTTGGTCCATGTTAGTTTGTTGGGGATGTGTCCTCTTCACTACTGTCTTGGTGTCCTTGGACCATGTCAGTTTGTTGGGGATGTGTCCTCTTCACTACTGTCTTGGTGTCCTTGGTCCATGTCAGTTTGTTGGTGATGTTTGTTGGGGATGTGTCCTCTTCACTACTGTCTTGGTGTCCTCGGACCATGTCAGTTTGTTGGGGATGTGTCCTCTTCACTACTGTCTTGGTGTCCTTGGTCCATGTCAGTTTGTTGGGGATGTGTCCTCTTCACTACTGTCTTGGTGTCCTTGGACCATGTTAGTTTGTTGGGGATGTGTCCTCTTCACTACTGTCTTGGTGTCCTTGGTCCATGTTAGTTTGTTGGGGATGTGTCCTCTTCACTACTGTCTTGGTGTCCTTGGACCATGTCAGTTTGTTGGGGATTTGTCCTCTTCACTACTGTCTTGGTGTCCTTGGTCCATGTCAGTTTGTTGGTGATGTTTGTTGGGGATGTGTCCTCTTCACTACTGTCTTGGTGTCCTCGGACCATGTCAGTTTGTTGGTGATGTTTGTTGGGGATGTGTCCTATTCACTACTGTCTTGGTGTCCTTGGACCATGTCAGTTTGTTGGGGATGTGTCCTCTTCACTACTGTCTTGGTGTCCTTGGTCCATGTCAGTTTGTTGGTGATGTTTGTTGGGGATGTGTCCTCTTCACTACTGTCTTGGTGTCCTCGGACCATGTCAGTTTGTTGGGGATGTGTCCTCTTCACTACTGTCTTGGTGTCCTTGGACCATGTCAGTTTGTTGGGGATGTGTCCTCTTCACTACTGTCTTGGTGTCCTTGGTCCATGTCAGTTTGTTGGTGATGTTTGTTGGGGATGTGTCCTCTTCACTACTGTCTTGGTGTCCTCGGACCATGTCAGTTTGTTGGGGATGTGTCCTCTTCACTACTGTCTTGGTGTCCTTGGACCATGTCAGTTTGTTGGGGATGTGTCCTCTTCACTACTGTGTTGGTGTCCTTGGACCATGTCAGTTTGTTGGTGATGTTTGTTGGGGATGTGTCCTCTTCACTACTGTCTTGGTGTCCTTGGACCATGTCAGTTTGAGGGGATGTGTCCTCTTCACTACTGTCTTGGTGTCCTTGGACCATGTCAGTTTGTTGGGGATGTGTCCTCTTCACTACTGTGTTGGTGTCCTTGGTCCATGTCAGTTTGTTGGTGATGTTTGTTGGGGATGTGTCCTCTTCACTACTGTCTTGGTGTCCTCGGACCATGTCAGTTTGTTGGGGATGTTTGTTGGGGATGTGTCCTCTTCACTACTGTCTTGGTGTCCTTGGACCATGTTAGTTTGTTGGGGATGTGTCCTCTTCACTACTGTCTTGGTGTCCTTGGACCATGTTAGTTTGTTGGGGATGTGTCCTCTTCACTACTGTCTTGGTGTCCTTGGACCATGTCAGTTTGTTGGGGATGTGTCCTCTTCACTACTGTCTTGGTGTCCTCGAACCATGTCAGTTTGTTGGTGATGTTTGTTGGGGATGTGTCCTCTTCACTACTGTCTTGGTGTCCTTGGACCATGTCAGTTTGTTGGGGATGTGTCCTCTTCACTACTGTCTTGGTGTCCTTGGTCCATGTCAGTTTGTTGGTGATGTTTGTTGTTGGGGATGTGTCCTCTTCACTACTGTCTTGGTGTCCTTGGACCATGTCAGTTTGTTGGGGATGTGTCCTCTTCACTACTGTCTTGGTGTCCTTGGTCCATGTCAGTTTGTTGGTGATGTTTGTTGGGGATGTGTCCTCTTCACTACTGTCTTGGTGTCCTCGGACCATGTCAGTTTGTTGGGGATGTGTCCTCTTCACTACTGTCTTGGTGTCCTTGGTCCATGTCAGTTTGTTGGTGATGTTTGTTGGGGATGTGTCCTCTTCACTACTGTCTTGGTGTCCTCGGACCATGTTAGTTTGTTGGGGATGTGTCCTCTTCACTACTGTCTTGGTGTCCTCGCACCATGTCAGTTTGTTGGGGATGTTTGTTGGGGATGTGTCCTCTTCACTACTGTCTTGGTGTCCTTGGACCATGTCAGTTTGTTGGGGATGTTTGTTGGGGATGTGTCCTCTTCACGACTGTCTTGGTGTCCTTGGACCATGTTAGTTTGTTGGGGATGTGTCCTCTTCACTACTGTCTTGGTGTCCTTGGACCATGTCAGTTTGTTGGGGATGTTTGTTGGGGATGTGTCCTCTTCACTACTGTCTTGGTGTCCTTGGACCATGTCAGTTTGTTGGGGATGTGTCCTCTTCACTACTGTCTTGGTGTCCTTGGACCATGTCAGTTTGTTGGGGATGTTTGTTGGGGATGTGTCCTCTTCACTACTGTCTTGGTGTCCTTGGACCATGTCAGTTTGTTGGGGATGTGTCCTCTTCACTACTGTCTTGGTGTCCTTGGACCATGTCAGTTTGTTGGGGATGTGTCCTCTTCACTACTGTCTTGGTGTCCTTGGACCATGTCAGTTTGTTGGGGATGTGTCCTCTTCACTACTGTCTTGGTGTCCTTGGACCATGTCAGTTTGTTGGGGATGTGTCCTCTTCACTACTGTCTTGGTGTCCTTGGACCATGTCAGTTTGTTGGGGATGTGTCCTCTTCACTACTGTCTTGGTGTCCTTGGTCCATGTCAGTTTGTTGGGGATGTGTCCTCTTCACTACTGTCTTGGTGTCCTTGGACCATGTTAGTTTGTTGGGGATGTGTCCTCTTCACTACTGTCTTGGTGTCCTTGGTCCATGTCAGTTTGTTGGGGATGTGTCCTCTTCACTACTGTCTTGGTGTCCTTGGTCCATGTCAGTTTGTTGGGGATGTTTGTTGGGGATGTGTCCTCTTCACTACTGTCTTGGTGTCCTTGGACCATGTCAGTTTGTTGGGGATGTGTCCTCTTCACTACTGTCTTGGTGTCCTTGGTCCATGTCAGTTTGTTGGGGATGTGTCCTCTTCACTACTGTCT